>NC_058518.1:409839580-410139580 GCF_904849725.1 Hordeum vulgare subsp. vulgare | reverse complement strand
CTTCGATCACCAACACCTATAACTCAACTATACCAAAACGTCACCGAACCTTAAGTGTGCAGACCCTGTGGGTTCGAGAACTATGTAGACATGGCCTGAGACACTCCCCGGTCAATAACAAATAGCGGGACCTGGATGCCCATATTGGGTCCTACATATTCTACGAAGATCTCTATCGGTTGAACCTCTATGTCAAGGATTCAGATAACCCCGTATGCAGTTCCCTTTGTCCTTCGATATGTTACTTTCCTGAGATTCGATTGTCGTTATCTCTATACCTAATTCAATCTCGTTACCGGCAAGTCTCTTTACTCGTTCCGTAATACAAGATCCCGTGACTAACTTATTATTCACATTGCTTGGAAGGCTTATTGTGATGTTATATTACCGAGTGAGCCCCAAGATACCTCTCCGTCACACGGTGTGACAAATCCCAGTCTTGATCCATGCCAACCCAACAGCAACCTATGGAGATACCTGTAGAGCACCTTTATAGTCACCCAGTTACATTGTGACGTTTGATAATTGATAACCCACAAGTATAGGGGATCGCAACAATTTTTGTGGGTAGAGTATTCAAGCCAAATTTATTGGTTTGCCAAAGGGGAAGCGGAAGAATATTCTCAAGTATTAGCAGCTGAGTTTGTCAGATTCAACCACACCTGAAAGATAAGTGTCTGCAAGCAAAGTATCGTAGCAAAGTATTATGATAGCAACGGTGCCAGAAATGATCTGCTGACGGCAGACTATTCCTAACTGTTGTATCAATGGCGCCAGTAGGTTGCACGTGGGCGAGTAACTATTCTTCCCCGACAACAGTGTCGGAAAAGATCTTGCAACAAGTAACAGCGAAGTAGCAAGGAACAGCTGTAGCAGCAGCAACAAAGTAACAGCAGTAGTAACAGTAGTAGCAAAGTGGCCCAATCCCTTTTGTAGCAAGGGACAAGCATAGGCAAAGTAACGTAGCGAGGACCAGTAGTAAAAGACTCGTAGGCAGTGGATCGATGATGGATGAGTATCATAGATGTGATTCATCATGTAACAACTATAGCACGGAGAGATATGTAACTAGCTCCCGTTCGTCAATCTAATGTAGGCATGTATTCCGTATGTAGTCATACATGCTTAGGGAAAAGAACTTGCATGACATCTATTGTCCGTCCCTCCCATGGCAGCGGGGTCCTAATGGAAACTATGGGATATTAAGGTTCTCGTTTTAATAAAGAACCGGACCAACGCATTAACACGCGGTGAATACATGAACTCCTGATACTATGGTCATCTCCGGGAGTGGTTCCGGCTATTGTCACTCCGGGGTTGCCGGGTCATAACACATAGTAGGTGACTACAACTTGCAAGATAGGATCTAAAACACACATATATTGGCGACATACTAATAGGTTCAGATCTAAAATCATGGTACTCGGGCCCTAGTGACAAGCATTAAGCATAGCCAAGTAGTAGCAACATCAATCTAGAACATAGTGGATACTAGGGATCAATCCCCGTCAAAAACTAACTCGATTACATGATAGATCTCATCCAACTCATCAACGTCCAGCAAGCCTATGATGAGATTACTCATGAACGATGAAGAGCATCATGGAATTGTCGATGGAGGAAGGTTGATGATGACGAAGGCGACGATTTCCCCTCTCCGGAGCCCCGAACGGACTCCAGATCTGCCCTCCAGATGAAGAATAGGAGGTGGTGGCGCCTCCGTATTGTAAAACGCGATGAAACATTCTCTCTGATTTTTTTCCGGGCGAGAGGGAAGATATAGAGCTGAGTTTGGGGGCGGTGGTGCCACGTGGGCCCCACAAGCCCTCACGGCGTGGCCTAGGGGGTGGCCACGGCCTGTGGGCTTGTGGCCCACTGGCACGCCCCCTCCGGTGGATCTTTGTGCATGTATTTTTCTTTTATTCTAGAAAAAATCTCCGTAAATTTTCAGGACATTCCGAGAACTTTTATTTCTGCACAAAAACAACACCATGGCAATTCTGATGAAAACGGCGTCCGTCTGGGTTAGTTCCATTCAAATCATGCAAATTAGAATCCAATACAAGGGCAAAAGAGTTCGGAATAGTACATACGACGGAGACGTATCAACTCCCCCAAGCTTAAAGCCTTGCTTTTCCTCAAGCAATTCAGTTGATAAAGTGAAAGAGACAAAAGAAAAACTTTGATGAACTCTGTTTGATCTTTTTGTTGCAACTATGTCTAACTCATATCCAAAGTTTCAGTAAGATCACAAGCAAACCACATAAGCAAATGACATCTAGGTGTCATGGTAAACTTATATCAATGGCATAATCAACTAGCGAGCAAATAATAATAAGTCTCAAACATCAACACTTCAATCAAAACAACAAGAAGCAGAACGAATAGATGGTATCTCGCTAGCTCTTTCTGAGACCGCAAAACATAAATGCAGAGCACCTTCAAAGACCAAGGGCTGACTAAACATTGTAATTCAAGGAAATGAAGATCCAGTTACAGTCATACTAAACACAGTTAAAAGCAAAGCATAAAAATGACAGAGGCGGTTGTAAGAGGAGGTTGACTCAACAGGAACATAAATAGACAGGCCCTTCACAGAGGGCAGCATTGAATTGCAGAGGTGCCAGAACTCAAGCTTTGAAAACAGAGATAATAATTTTGGGTGGCATGCTTTCATTGTCAACGCAATGACTAAGAGTTCTCAACATCTTCCGCGCTACACATGCTATAGGCGGTTCCCAAACAGAAAAGTAAAGTTTTGACTCCCCCACCACCAATCAATCACACTCCAGGGCTAGCCGAATCCTCGGGTACCGTTTGTCATGGTTTTGTCACAGCAGATGTTCTCGTGAAAGAACTTAGGTATGAGGCCATCGCAACCATGTGGCGGCTTGAAGGGGTTGGTTGGAATCGAGAGACGCGGGTTTACCCAGGTTCGGCCCCTCCGATGGAGCTAAATGCCTACGTCCTGCTTGTGTTGCATTGATGAAGATGATGATCTCGATTACAAGAGTGCATACTCGCCACCTATAATCTCGTGGCTATGTAATCTGTCTATCTCATGATTTTGTCTTGTCTAGACCTAAGTTGTGAATCTTCTCCCTCTTGGGGCGCCTTACCCCTTGTTATATAGGTGGAAGGGGTAGGCTTATATGTAGAGTCCTACTAGGAGTTGGAATACGACTAGTCTCTCTTGAATCCTAATCCGGGTCTTGTTTCCTTCTTGTGAGAGTTTTTCCTCTTCTTGGACCTTCTGTGGGAGTCGGCCCTCCTGGCCTCTCTATGAGTCCCCTTATGCCAGGGTGCACGCTGGGCCTTGGGCCTTTGTCATTTGTGTGAGTCGCCTGCCGGGTCATGTATGGCCCGCCCGCCAGGTCACTGCTGAGTCGCCGGTGAGTTGCCAAGTCTTGGCGGGTCATACTTCAAGCCGGGTCACACCATGGGGTATATCCCCAACATTAGCCCCCAGGTTAGGTTGAATTTATTCAAGGTAAGCTCCTGAAATCAGAATAATAAATATATCAAGGGACCAGCTTGCTCCACTGACCAGCTTGATTTATTGAAGTGGCTCTTTGAAAAATCCGGGTTTCTTCGAGCCGCCTTCAATCATCTCGTAGGTACGTGTCCTCCATAATAAAATACATATGCCACTGAGTCGGCCTCCAATGCTTTGGCTTGATGAAAATTTGGGGAATAAGAAATCCACACAATGTTGAAGCAGCTTCTCTTGCTTCGGCGGGTTATGATTGACAATGGCGGGTCATGATTGCTAATGGCGGGTCATGACTATTGGTGGTGCCCCGTCAAACGACTGAACTCCAATTGACTATATCGAATTAATGGGTATAAAGAAATCCATGTGATGTTTGAGCCGGTCTTTCAATGCTTCAACTAGATAAAAATAGGCTGAACCGGTCTCCCAATACTTCACCTCCATGAAGAAATGAAATGTGCTCTTCAATTTTTTGATATATCCATATTAACTATAGCCCCCAAGGGTCGGGTCATCAGTGTGTGATGGGCCGGGTCTTCAATTTGAACCTCATGATCTGGGAAACAACTTAGTGTTGTAGCCCCCAAGGGCCGGGTTGGCTTGCCTGCGGCAACCTAGGACTTTAGAAATTATGATCTGAATAGTGTAGCCCCCAAGTGACGGGTCGATCGCTTGCGGCGACTCGGGACTTCCATGTTCTTCTCCTTTGAAAATAAAACATCATATGATGTAGCCCCCAAGGGCCGGGTCATTATGCAATAATGAGCAGGGACTTTGTAAATCTGATGATGTAACCTTGAGCAGCAATGTGTAGCCCCCAAGGGCCGGATCATTATGAAAATGATGAGCTGGTTCTTGCTTGCATTAGCCCCCAAGTGTCATGGTGCATGCTTGCAACGACATGGGACTTGCATACTTTGATGTAATCTTGATTTGAATAATGTAGCCCCAGTGCCGGGTTGTGTGCCTGCAGCGACTCGAGGCTATTCCTTCCATTGTAGAATAAAATCATATCCACTCTGTGAGCTGATGATGCCTTTGTGATAAAAGAAATCCTTGACCGTGGTTGCAATGTAACCTGGCAAATATATCCTTTGAGAAATCCATATGTTTGAGAAATCCATAAGTGTTGTAGTCTACTACAAGTTGAAGAAATCCAAGGGTCGGTCAATTAGATGAAGCGGCATTATATGTGATAGGGCGGCTCTTCGAAAATAGTCAATTCTTCTGAGCTGGTTTTAAAAACCCCAATCATTTAACACTGGTTATGATAAACCATGATGAAAATCCAGCCAAATTGGTTATTCGAAGATTTATTTGCACCTGCAAGAATTTATGCGTTGATCCGGTTTTGAAGATCGGCATGATATGTATGTATGATGCATGATGCAGTGCAAGATGATGCATGTATATGACAGAATAGTGTTGGTTACACCATAGCCGGCTCAGTGAGTCTCGACGGGTCAGACGAGCTCTCAAGGCTCAATGAGTCACAGCGGCCGGCTAAGTGAGTCGCGGCGAGTCTCATAAATCTGTGAAACCTTGTGGTAGTGCCAGGAAGGTGACAGTAAGGATTTTGTCGGCTCGTTCAAGTCGTGACAGGATAGGACGAGTTAGAAAAACTCAAGTGCTACCCAAAGGAGACTTTTTGTATAAAAAAGCTCAAGTATTTAGACCGGCTGATTAGGCGTGAGTCAAGCTTCGGTGAAGCAGGTTCAATGAACCAATGGTTTCTCTATTTTCCATGTGGGACGCTAGCCGGTACCATGCATGTTTTAACCAAGGTGAGTTCAGGGTCCAAATAGCGGATTGACTCGCCAAGAGTTCATGGGTCCATATGGCGATTTGTCCAACACACAGTCCAGTATAACCATTTGTAATGCGGTAATTTTTCGCTAGCCAAATGGGTAGGTAGGCTGATCTCAGTGAGAGGAAACCCCCAAGTGACCTATGATTAGGGGAAAGACCGGTCATAGGATTGTAGAAGCGTATACGCTCTTACCACAAAACGACTTGGGAGCTGATAGCCCCCAAGTAAGCCGGCCTAATCCTCAGAATCATATAAGGTGCCCATGTTTGAACCGTGCACGTGGCAACTTTGGTCCTCTTCGGCTTACCAGTATCCAGTTTGAAATAAGTGCATCATGGCGACTTATGCTCTTTGATACTGATAGCGTCCATGCTTGGACGACTTTATGAATCATTCGCCAATAAGGTCGGGCACCCATGTTTGGACGGTCGCATCATGGGGACTTTTCTTCTTAGGGGATCTTTAAATCTTCTCGTCAATGAGGCATCAGCCCCCGAGACCAGCTTAATTCTTCTGTAACCACCCGGGGTTCTTGAATTATTCAGCGTGGTTGGATCTGGCGAGCCATGTCTGTGTAGCCCAGAGTCTTAAGTCGACTCAAGGAGGCAGCTTGAGAATCTTCATATTTTACTGTGGCATAAGCTAGTGGAGAAAAGATACTGGTACCTGCTCCATCTCCGAGATATAAAGCCACTGATGTGTTGACGTAAATTGGTCCGTGGGGACGGCGGCTTGCGCACTTCTGTTGGGCGGATTTATAAGTGAGAATTGCATGATATGTTGATGTCATCGTGGCGGTGACTTGCATCCATGTGTTGAGCGACTTGTATAGGCGAGCATTGCACCGACGGGTTGATGTAAACCGGATCATGGCGGCGACTTTGCGTCTGTCTGTTGGGCGGCTCATACAAGCAAGCACTGCACCGGCAGGTTAGTTGAATGTGAGAGTTGTCTGACGATTTGGCATGGACTAGAGAATTGGTCGCGGCATTGTAAGCCGTTTTGGTTGCGCGGACGTGAGACTGGCCGCATCATTTTAAGCTGGCGCTGATGGCGAGTTGATCACTGCGTTGGAAACCGGCGTGGACGACAAATTTACCATGTCGTTTGTAAACCGGCATAGACGGTGAGTTGGACGCCTCGGGTTGATGTTGGCTGGGCCACGTGTGCACAATATAATGCCATGTTTGCAAGTAGTAATTGTCCTCCACTTTGGATCATACGATGACAAAGCACGCGTGCGTCCGTTAGGCGATCCGGTGCACTAGAATCTGATGCGGCCTGTGTTGATGGCATGCATGCATCTTCCTGATTTGAACGTCGTGATGACTCAACAAGTTTTTGGAAGTGACACGATGAAACGACGGCAAATAACTCTTGTATTGAACATATTTGCAAGTACAGGATAATACCAGCACACGAAATATGCCTTATATAATAATTTAATGCACATAACAATTTAAGGGAACAACTGCACCTGATTTTATTTGTCTGCATCAACTTTGGATGGTCTGGTTAACTCGTCTTCTGGTTTGTACAAATGATACAACAATCCTCCTTTTTTGACTGCGTCTGTTCCTTGGCTGTGGAGGGCTCCATCCCCTCGGTTCCTGGCACGCGGTGTGGCAACCTGCAACATGGGCCGTCGCTTCTGTGGGGCGGCAGGAGGCCGGCTCATGGAAAGATGGAGGCGGAGGCGAGGTGAGGTGAAGCGGAGCCAGTGCTGGAGCGGTCCGAAGGTGTGGCAGGTCAAGCGATAGCGACACAGGCACGAGCCGGCTTGAGGCGAACAAGACCAAGGCAACTATGGATATACGCGTGCGCGGTGGTGGATCGGGCGTCTGGGCAAGGCGACGTGAGGCACAATAGGCAGGTAACCGGGTGTGCTCGCAGGCTCGAGGCACAGCAAAGGCGAGGTGGGGTGGAGCTGATCTCGGTGTGGCATAGCAAAGCGAGGATGAGTGTGGCGGCTCGAGGCTGAGTCGGCCGGCCAGGGCGGCCGCGGCAGTGCAGTAGTTTAGAGGCGAGTTGAGGCGACAGTGGCTCAGCGGCAGGACCGCGGACAGAGCCGGCCGGGGGCGGCGGACGAGAGGGCCAGCCGCGGGCGGCGCCGGTCATGGAGTGGCAGGAGCAAACGTGGCACAACGCGAGGCGACGAAGGAGAACCGTCGTGCCATGGGCGACCACGCTGGGACGGCTTGGCGATTCAAGGCCGGCTTGGAGTGGGTATGGTGGATGACGAATCGGGTGCAGAGCAACCGCGATGAGTTGTCTTGACGGGAGCCTCGGCGAGGCGATTTGACAGCAATGAAGTAGCGAGTCCGTGTCCTTCTCGATCTGGTCAACCTAAACACGTTCTTCTTTTCTTTGCGTTGACTTCCATTGCAAGAACTAGTACTAGTAGTACTACTTGATGCATTGGTGCTGACGGAGATGCCTATGACGACGCCGTCCATGAAGATTGCCAAGGCGGTGACGAGCTTATGCAGGCCCATGGACCAGTCTTTGCGCGGCGTCTTTGTGGAAGTAGTCGCTCTCGTCGGCCTTGCCGCCACTGCCCCGACCCTCGCCCTGAGCGGCACACACAGGAAATCGCCGCCTGGTCGGATGGATTTATCATGACGAGCCTTTGAAGTAGATCCGTGGTTGTTTCGCCGGCTCAACCACGAGCCATACGACGATGGCTAATCTGTTTTGATTGCCTGACGATTGTTTGACTATCGCCGGATAATTTCTTTTATTCCAGAATTCCAATCTCTATTGATGAACAAACACCGAGTCAATGTAAATTGTTGTCGATCTCGCTGGATTGCAGGATGCGGCGGTGCATAGATGCAACCCTAGTTTTGCATGATCTTGAATCTTGAATACTTTTCTTTGACAATTTTTCGACGATGTGATCTTCTACGTCGACTCCGACGGATCTGGCGAGTCATAAGCTTTCTCGATCCCTAGGAGAGATCCCTTCAAGAACATAAATCTAGCTTTGCCTCACGGTGGACGCCAACTGTCGTGGTTTTGTCACGACAGATGTTCTCATGAGATAACTTAGGTGTGATGCCATCGCAACCATGTGGTGGCTTGAAGGGGTTGGTTGGAATCGAGAGACGCGAGTTTACCCAGGTTCGACCCCTCCGATGGAGGTAAATGCCTACGTCCTGCTTGTGTTGCATTGATGAAGATGATGATCTCGATTACAAGAGTGCAGACTCGCCACCTCTAATCTCGTGGGTGTCTAATCTGTCTATCTCATGATTTTGTCTTGTCTAGACCTAAGTTGTGAATCTTCTCCCTCTTGGGGCGCCTTACCCCTCATTATATAGGTGGAAGGGGTAGGCTTACATGTGGAGTCCTACTAGGAGTTGGAATACGACTAGTCTCTCTTGAATCCTAATCCGGGTCTTGTTTCCTTCTTGTGAGAGTTTTTCCTCTTCTTGGACCCTCTGTGTGAGTCGGCCCTCCCGGCCTCTCTATGAGTCGCCTTATGCCAAGGTACACGCTAGGCCTTGGGCCTTTGTCGTTTGTGTGAGTCACCTACCGGGTCATGTATGGCCCGCCCGCCAGGTCACTGCTGAGTCGCCGGTGAGTTGCCAAGTCATGGCGGGTCATACTTCAAGCCGAGTCATACTGTGGGGTATATCCCCAACACCGTCCATACCAACAACAATCCTGGGGGAGTTTTGCTTGCAATTATCTTTTTGATTTGAGCATGGAACTGGGAATTCCAATTACCGGCCCCTTTCTCGTGAATGATAGTGAATATACACATATCGAGGATAACACGCCTAGCATGGAAGATACCAATAGCCCCCTGTCACCACATGAGCGGTTCGGGCACGCAAAACAGATTATTTCTTGAAGGTTTAGAGAGTGGCACATGCAAATTTACTTGGAACGGCAGGTAGATACCGCACATAGGTAGGTATGGTGGACTCATATGGCACAACTTTAGGTTTATGGAAGTGGATGCACAAGCAGTATTCCTGCTTAGTAGAAGTGAAGGCTAGCAAAAGACTGGGAAGCGACCAACTAGAGAGCGACAACAGTCATCAAAATGCATTGAGATTAACCAACATTGAGTGCAAGCATGAGTAGGACATAAATCACCATGAACATGAACATCATAGAGGCTATGTTGATTTTGTTTCAACTACATGCGTAAACATGCGCCAAGTCAAGCCACTTGAATCATTCAAAGGAGGATACCATCCTATCATACTACATCATAGTCATCTCAACATTCATGTGGGGATCCTAGTCAAACCATTATAAGCTCCTAGCTAAGTAAGCATGGCATAAGTAACTATGATCTCTAAGTTGTCATTGCAAACATGTTTCTCTCACAACAAAGCTGAACTAGGAACAGTGAGCTAGTTATATTTACAAAAAAAAATAGATCGAGTTCATACCAGCTTTTCCAAGCTTAGTCACTTCATCATATATCGTCATTATTGCCTTTCACTTGCACGACCGAATGATGTGAGCAATAATAAGCGTGCTCGTGCATTGGACTACGCTGGAATCTACAGGCAAACACAAAGGAGAAGACAAAGTAATATGGCTCTTTGAAAGCTAAACAGGTATGCATGCAAGAGACACTAAACATTGTAACCATGGTCTTCTACCTTGACCCAAAGAAAAATAAAACTATCTACACGGGAAAGCTCCCAACAAGCATAAGAAGAAAAAGAAAATATTTTTGGTTTTTCTCAAACTAGACAGACACACGAAAAATAAAACGAGAAAAAGAAAATAAACTAGCATGGATGATACAGTGGCAAAGTGTGAACACCGGCTAACAAAGTGAAAGCGTAAGCAAAAATGTAAAGTCGGTGAGAACACGTACTCCCCCAAGCTTAGGCTTTTGGCCTAAGTTGGTCTACTCCCAAGGATGGTCCTGGCGAAACCCAAAATCATAATGGGAGTTATATGGGAGCGCTGCAGCCACTGCCTGAATAGCTGCCTCACGGAGACGAGCAGCCTTTGCCTCCCTCTCATACTCCTCTGCCTCTCCTCTGGTTATGTAATATCTCCGTTTTACCTGAAAATCAAAGAGAGTAGGAGCAGGAAGGGTAATATGGAAAACACCTGTCGGTTAAGTATCAAACGGTATAGGAGGGATTCGTCATCCCTCTCAAGGAACCGATAGCATGTCAAAGCGACGCGGTCAAGGAAAGCTCTATGGAGCGGGGGATCTCCTTCGCAGATGGGTGCTCCAAGAAAATTTGCTATGCGAGTGGCATAGATCCCACCAAAGAAATCCCCTTCAATAGCATTCTTATTCAGCCTCCTTGCTATAATGGCTCCCATGTTGAAGCTTTTGTCACCTGTCACTGCGCTCTTAAGGATACTAAGGTCGGGTGCGCAGAGGTGACAATGCTCAATCATGCCATTAATGCATGTACCTATGAAGAGGGCAAAGTAATGCAAGGCAGGAAAATGAATACTCCCCATGGTAGCTTGCGTAATGTCTCTAGTTTCTCCAACTATAATACCAGAGCAAAAATCTCTAACCGAAGATTTAGGAGGATCATTGAGGCTACCCTAAATTGGTATTTTGCAAATTCAATTGAAATCCTCTAAATCCATGGCATAAGATTTATCATAGAGATCAAACAGTACCGATGGCTCATGGCCAGCTGAAAATTTGAATCTACGAACAAAAGAGGCAGTGAGAGCAACATACTGTTCACATTTATTGGAGATGAATTCTTCGAGTCCGACATTGTGAACAAGTGCATCAAACTCATCTTTGAAACCTGCCTCAATCATAAATTCATCAGAATGCCATTCACATGGTTGCACCTGCGCGTCCCTAGGTTGGTAAGGATCAGGCTCCCGAATCGCAAGACGGGGACCTCTCTTGCTTGAGGAACCACCATGAAAGTTTCTCCTGAACATCTTCCTTTTCTGAAATTTTCAGTGACCCAAAGGAAAAGTGAACAAGGTTCAACTAAACTAGTAGCAACTACTCCCACAAGTTCCTAGAGGACATATTACGCATCAAAACTACTTGGGACCAGCTAGAATTAGCATGCAAAGCTCAAGAACATGGTCACCAAGGCAGCAAAAATACGCGGAGTATAAGACACTAGAGCAAAAACTAATTGGACCAATGGAGGAGTCGCTTACCAAGGAGTAATTTCCCCAAAACAGTTCGGAGAATGGTGCTTTGAGCAAAAAGATCGAAACACCCAGCAAGAGGAGCAAGAACACGGGTTTGAGGTGTGAAACGATTTTTTTTGGAGGTAGGAGAACGAGATGAGAGCTAGAATTAGTGGAGGGCGTGTTTGTGGGCCCCACAAGCCTGGGTGGCGCGACCAGGGGGTGCCCGCGCCCCTAGGGCTTGTGGCCCACTGGTGTGGCCCCAAGACAAACACTTTGTCTCAGAATTTTTCAAAAATTCCAGAAAAAATCATACTTGATTTTCAGAACGTCCGGAGAACTTTTATTTTCGGGGTACTTTTCTACCGGACGCTAAAACAGAAAACAGGGAAAACTAATATAAATCTAACATTTTCTTGTAAGCAATCTAAAGTTAAAGCTTGGAACAGAGGTTTGTGACTCCTCGATTCATCCATCTCATGGTCATCGAAAGAAATCCGTCAGTGAGGTTGATCAAGCCTCTTCGACAAACCTTTTCGAATTGCAAAAGAGAACAGAGAATTTTGGAATAGTCACTAAGTCACCTCAATAGGGATGTGTATGTCCCCAACAAGCAAATCATGCTTCATCTTGACACGAGGAATAGGGCATTCAAAGCGTTGATGCTAGTTTATTTTCTCTTTCGATTCGGTGAAGTTTTTTCGATAGCATTGATGCAATGTACTCGATAAGATTTCTTCGGAAAGTGCACCGTATGCTCATTACCGTTGACAAGGAAAGTGACATTGCCTTTGTTGCAATCTATAACAGCCCCTGCGGTGTTTAAAAAGGGTCTTCCGAGGATGACATCCATGTCATCGTCCTCGAGAATATCCAAGATGACAAAGTCTGTTGAGATAGTGGTGTTAGCAACCACAACAGGCACATCCTCGCAAATGCCGATAGGGAAAGCAGTTGATTTGTCGGCCATTTGCAAAGAGATTTCAGTGGGTGTCAACTTATCCAGTTCAAGTCTACGATAAAGAGAGAGAGGCATAACACTAACACCGGCTGCAAGGTCGCATAACGCAGTTCTAACGTAGTTGCCTTTAATGGAGCAAGGTATAGTGGGCACACCTGGATCACCTAGTTTCTTAGGAGTTCCACCCTTGAAGGTATAATTACCGAGCATGGTGGAAATCTCAACCTCAGGTATCCTCCTCTTAATAGTCACAATATCTTTCATGTACTTAGCATACGGAGACATCTTGAGCATATCTGTCAAACGCATTTGCAGAAAGACAGGTCTGATCATTTCAACGAAGCGCTCAAAATCCTCATCATCCTTTTTCTTGGATGGTTTGGGAGGAAAGTGCATAGGTTTCTGAACCCGTGGTTCCCTTTCTTTACCGTGCTTCCTAGCAGCGAAGTCATTCTTATCGTATCTTCTATTCTTAGGTTGTGGGTTTTCAAGATCAGGTTCAATCTCGACATCCTTTTCATTGCGAGGTTGAGCGTCATCATGAACATCACTATTGATATCATCATTAGGTTCATGTTCATCACCACATTGTGTTTCAGCATTAGAGACAGAGGCATCGTTTGGACTCTTAGGTGTAGCCCCAACAGGGTTGCTAGCGTGCATGTTCCTATCATCTTTCTTCTTCTTTCTAAGATGACTAGGTGCATCAGTGTTGATTCCTTGAGAATCTTGTTCAATTCTCTTCAGATGACCCTCAGGATACAAAGGTTCTGAGTCATTCTACCGCCTCTAGTGACGACTCTGATGGAATTGTCATTCAACTCATCGAGCAAGTCATTTTGAGCTTTAAGTACTTGTTCTACCTAAGTAGTAACCATAGAGGCATGTTTAGTCACAAGTTTAAGATCATTGACATTTCTGTCTACACAAGCACTTAAATGACTAAGCATACGAGCATTCTGCTCCAATTATCCGCTAACATAATCATTGAAACTCTGTTGTTTGGGAACGAAGTTATCAAATTCATCCAGGCATAAGCTAGCAGGTTTATCGAAAGGAATATCACTCTCATCAAACCTACGTAGAGAATTTACTTCTACTACCTTTATCGGGTTATCGAGACCATGGATCTCTTCGATAGGTGGTAGATTTTTGACATCTTCAGATTTAATGCCTTTCTCTCGCATAGATTTCTTGGCTTCTTGCATATCTTCAGGACTGAGGAATAGAATACCTCTTTTCTTCGGAGTTGGCTTGGGAGGTGGTTCGGGAATAGTCCAAGCATTCTCATTGCACAAGATGTTATTCAGTAGAATCTCAGCTTGTTCTACAGTTCATTCCATAAAAACACTACCGGCACAACTATCTAGGTGGTCTTTAGAAGCATCGGTAAGTCCATTATATAAGATATCAAGTATTTCATTCTTCTCAAGAGGGTGATCACGCAAAGCATTCAGTAGCTGGATAAGCCTCCCCCAAGCTTGTGGGAGACTCTCTTCTTCAGCTTGAGCAAAGTTGTATATTTCCCGCAAGGCAGCTTGCTTCTTATGGGTAGGGAAATATTTTTCAGAGAAGTAATAGACCATATCCTGGGGGCTATGCACACAACCAGGAGCAAGAGAAGTGAACCAGGTCTTAGCATCATCCTTTAGCGAGAAAGGAAACAACTTGAGCATGTAGTAGTGGCGGATCTTTTCCTCACTAGTGAATAGGGTGGCTATATCGTGCAATTTGGTAAGATGGGCTACAACCATTTCAGACTCATAACTGTGAAAAGGATCATATTCGACCAGAGTGATTAACTCAGGGTCGACAGAGAATTCATAATCCTTATCGATCAGAAATATGGCGAAGTGGCAAACTTCGGATCGTATTTCATCCTAGCTTTCAGAGGTTATTCTTTCCACTTGCGCAGTAATTTCTCAACATCATAGCTATCCTTACACGCAAGAAAGTCCTCAGCTATCTCTCCCTCCATACATAACACGTATCAGGCATAGGAGAGCTAGTTCTAGCAGGCAAAATAGCAGGTTCTACTTCAATAGTATCAGCAGTTTCAGAAGTATCATCACATCTAGCAGCAACTCTAGCAATATGTGCATCAAGGAATGCACCAAGTGGCAAAGTAGTATCAGGCATAGCATCATCAGGCATAGTATCAAGCATAGCATCATCAGGCATAATATCAAGCATAGCATCATCAGGCATAGTATCAAGCGTAGCATCATCATAAGCATCATGGGCAGCAGAAGTAGCACCATCAAGCACAGGCGACATATCAAGATTTCTAGCACGAGGCGAATTCGCAAACTTACTCATAACTGAAGGTGAATCAAGTGCAGAGCTAGATGGCAGTTCCTTACCTCTCCTCGTACTGGAAGGCAAGATTTTTGTTATTGAATCTTTCGGATTCCTCATAGTGATCAGCAGACGTCAATCCCAAGTGACTCAGAGAATATAGTTGTGCTTCCCAAGCAAGGGCGCCAGAAAAAGGTCTTCATAACCCACAAGTATACGGGATCGCAGTAGTTTTCGAGGGTAGAGTATTCAACCCAAATTTGTTGGTTCGCCAAAGGGGAAGCGAAAGAATATTCCCAAGTATTAGCAGCCGAGTTTGTCATATTCAACCACACCTGAAAGATTAGTGTCTGCAAGCAAAGTATCAGTAGCAAAGTAGTATGATAGTAACGATGCCAGAAACGATCTGTTGACAGCAAACTATTCCTAACTGTTGTATTAATGTCGCCAGTAAGTAGCACGTGGGCGAGTAACTATTCTTCCCCGACAACAGTGTCGGAAAATATCTTGCAACAAGTAACAACGAAGTAGCAAGGAACAGCTGTAGCAGCAACAGCAAAGTAACAGCAGTAGCAACAGTAGTAGCAAAGTGGCCCAATCCCTTTTGTAGCAAGGGAGAAGCCTAGGCAAAGTAATGTAGCGAGGACCAGTAGTAAAAGACTCATAGGCAGTGTATCGGTGCTGGATGAGTACGACGGATGTGATTCATCATGTAATAGCTATAACACGGAGAGATATGTAACTAGCTCCCGTTCGTCAATCTAATGTAGGCATGTATTCCGTATGTAGTCATACGTGCTTAGGGAAAAGAACTTGCATGAAATCTATTGTCCATCCCTCCCGTGGCAGTGGGGTCCTAATGGAAACTACGGTATATTAAGGTTTTCCTTTTAATAAAGAACCGGACCAACGCATTAACACGTGGTGAATACATGAACTCCTCATACTATGGTCATCTCCGGGAGTGGTTCCGGCTATTGTCACTCCGGGGTTGCCGGGTCATAACACATAGTAGGTGACTACAACTTGCAAGATAAGATCTAAAACACACATATATTGGCGAGAACATAATAGGTTCACATCAAAAATCATGGCACTCGAGCCCTATGACAAGCATTAAGCATAGCCAAGTAGTAGCAACATCAATCTAGAACATAGTGGATACTAGGGATGAATCCCCGTCAAAAACTAACTCGATTATATGATAGATCTCATCCAACTCATCACCGTCCAGGAAGCCTACGATGATATTACTCACGAACGATGAAGAGCGTCATGGAATTGTCGATGGAGGAAGGTTGATGATGACGATGGCGACGATTTCCCCTCTCTGGAGCCCCGAACGGACTCTAGATCTGCCCTCGAGATGAAGAACATGAGGTGGCGGCGCCTCCGTATTATAAAATGCGATGAAACCATCTCTCTGATTTTATTTTCAGGCGAGACGGAAGATATAGAGCTGAGTTTGGGGGCGGTGGTGCCACGTGGGCCCCACAAGCCCTCACGGCACGACCTAGGGGGGTGGCCGCGACCTGTGGGCTTGTGGCCCACTGGCATGCCCCCTCCGGTGGATCTTTGTGCAGGTATTTTTCTATTATTCCAGAAAACATCTTCGTAAATTTTCACGACATTCCGAGAACTTTTATTTCTGCACAAAAACAACACCATGGCAATTCTGCTAAAAACAGCGTCAGTCCGGGTTAGTTCCATTCAAATCATGCAAATTAGAGTCCAAAACAAGGGGAAAATAGTTTGGAAAAGTAGATACGACGGAGACGTATCAATAACACACAAGCTATTCCTCCGGTGTCCGAGAGTTGCATGATCTCATGGTCATAGGAACAGATACATTGACATGCAGAAAATAGTAGCAATAAACTGACACGGTCATATGCTACGTTCATAGTTTGGGTCTTGTCCATCACATCATTCTCCTAATGATGTGATCCCGTTATCAAATGACAACACTTGTCTATGGCCAGGAAACCTTGACCATCTTTGATCAACGAGCTAGTCAACTAGAGGCTCACTAGGGGCAGTGTTTTGTCTATGTATTGACACCTGTATTTGAGTTTCCAATTAATACAATTATAGCATGGATAATAAACGATTATCATGAAGAAAGAAATATAATAATAAGTAATTTATTATTGCCTCTAGGGCGTATTTCCAACAGTATACCACTTGGAGTCGAGTCAATAATCTAGTTCACATCACTATGTGATTGCAATGAATGTGACACCCATACAGTACGGGGGTTCGATCATGTCTTTCTTGTGAGAGAGGTCTTTAGTCAACAGGTATGAACCTTTCAAATCCCTGTGTGATTTTCAAATCTCTATGTCATCCTATAGATGTTGCTACCACGCGCCATTTGGAACTATTCCAAATAACTGCTCCACTATACGAATCTGGTTTACTACTCATAGTCATCCGGATTAGTGTCAAAGCTTGCATCGACGTAACCCTTTACAATGCACTCTTTTATCACTTCCATAATCGAGAAAATTCCTGGCAATTCTGCTGAAAACAGCGTCAGTCCGGGTTAGTTCCATTCAAATCATGCAAATTAGAGTCCAAAACAAGGGCAAAAGAGTTCGGAAAAGTAGAAACGACACAGACGTATCAACTCCCCCAAGCTTAAAGCCTTGCTTGTCCTCAAGCAATTCAGTTGACAAACTGAAAGAGACAAAAGAAAAACTTTGACGAACTCTGTTTGATCTTGTTGTTGCAACTATGTCTAACTCATATCCAGAGTTTCAGCAAGATCACAAGCAAACAACATAAGCAAATGACATCTAGGTCTCACGGTAAACTCATATCAATGGCATAATCAAGTAGCGAGAAAATAATAATAAGTCTCAAACGTCAACACTTCAATCAAAACAAGATGAAGCAGTACGAATAGATGGTATCTCGCTAGCTCTTTCTGAGACCGCAAAACATAAATGCGGAGCACCTTCAAAGACCAAGGGCTGACTAAACATTGTAATTCAAGGCAATGAAGATCCATTCATAGTCATACTCAACACAGTTAAAAGCAAAGCATAAAAATGACACAGTGCTCTCTAATTGGTGCTTTTATAAGAGGAGGATGACTCAACAGGAACATAAATAGACAGGCCCTTCGCAGAGGGAAGCATTGATTTGCAGAGGTGCCAGAGCTCAAGCTTTGAAAACAGAGATAATAATTTTGGGTGGCATGCTTTCATTATCAACGCAATGACTAAGAGTTCTCAACATCTTCCATGCTACACATGCTATAGGCGGTTCCCAAACAGAAAAGTAAAGTTTTGACTCCCCCACCACCAATCAATCACACTCCACGGCTAGCCAAATCCTCGGGTACCGTCCATACCAACATCAATCCTGGGGGAGTTTCGTTTGCAATTATCTTTTCGATTTGAGCATGGAACCGGGAATTCCAATTACCGGCCCCTTTCACGTGAATGATAGTGAATAAACACATATCGAGGATAACATGCCTAGCATGGAAGATACTAATAGCCCCCTGTCACCACATGAGCGGTTCGGGCATGCAAAACAGATTATTTCTTGAAGGTTTAGAGAGCGGCACATCCAAATTTACTTGGACCGGCAGGTAGATACCGCACATAGGTAGGTATGGTGGACTCATATGGAACAACTTTGGGTTTATGGAAGTGGATGCACAAGCAGTATTCCCGCTTAGTAAAAGTGAAGGCTAGGAAAAGACTGGGAAGCGACCAACTAGAGAGCGACAACAGTCATCAAAATGCATTGAGATTAACCAACATTGAGTGCAAGCATGAGTAGGACATAAATCACCATGAACATGAATATCATAGAGGCTATGTTGATTTTGTGTCAACTACATGCGTGAACATGCGCCAAGTCAAGCCACTTGAATCATTCAAAGGAGGATACCATCCTATGATACTACATCATAGTCATCTCAAAATTCATGTTGGCATCCAAGACAAACCATTATAAGCTCTTAGCTAATTAAGCATGGCATAAGCAACTATGATCTCTAAGTTGTCATTGCAAACATGTTTCTCTCACAACAAACCTGAACTAGGAACACTGAGCTAGTCATATTTACAAAAACAAAATAGATCGAGTTCATACCAGCTTTTCCAGGCTCAGTCACTTCATCATATATCGTCATTATTGCCTTTCACTTGCACGACCGAACGATGTGAACAATAATAAGCGTGCTCGTGCATTGGACTAAAGCTGGAATCTGCAGGCAAACACAAAGGAGAAGACAAAGTAATATGGCTCTATGACAGCTAAACAGGTATGCATGCAAGAGTCACTAAACAGTGTAACCATAGTCTTCTACCTTGACCCAAAGAAAAAGAAAACTATTTACACGGGAAAGCTCCCAACAAGCAAAAGAAGAAAAAGAAAATATTTTTGGGTTTTCTCAAACTAGACAGACACACGAAAAGAAAACGAGAAAAAGAAACTAAACTAGCATGGATGATACACTGTCAAAGTGTGAACACCAGCTAACAAAGTGAAAGCATAAGCAAAAATGTAAAGTCGGTGAGAACACGTACTCCCCCAAGCTTAGGCTTTTGGCCTAAGTTGGTCTACTCCCAAGGATGGTCCTGGCAAAACCCAAAATCATAATGGGGGTTATACGGGAGTGTTGCAGCCACTGCCTGAATAGCTGCCTCACGGAGACAAGCAACCGTTACCTCCCTCTCATACTCCTGTGCCTCTCCTCTCGTTATGTAATATCTCCATTTTACCTGAAACTCAAAGAAGGCAGGAGCAGGAAGGGTAATATGGAAAACACGCTACCGGTTAAATATCAAAAGGTATAGGAGGGATTCATCATCCCTCTCAAGGAACTGGTAGCGTGTCAAACTGACGCGGTCAAGGAAAGCTGTATGGAGAGGGGGATCTCCTTCGTGGATGGGTACTTGAAGAAATTTTGCCATGTGAGTGGCATAGATCCCACCACAGAAAAACCCTTCATTAGCATTCTTATTCGGACTCCTTGCTATTATAGCTCCCATGTTGAAACTCTTGTCACCCGTCACTGCGCTCTTAAGGATACTAAGGTCGGGTGCGCAGAGGTGATAATGCTCAATCTTGCCATTAATGCATCTGCCTATGAAGAGGGCAAAGTAATGCAAGGCAGGAAAATGAATACTCCCCATAGTAGCTTGCGTAATGTCTCTAGTTTCTCCAATAGTAATACCAGAGACAAAATCTCTAACCGAGGATTTAGGAGGATCGTTGAGGCTACCCCAAGTAGGTATTTTGCAAATTCTATTAAAATCCTCTAAATCCATGGTATACGATCTATCATAGAGATCAAACAGTACCGATGTATCACGGCCAGCTGAAAATTTGAATCTACGAACAAAAGAGGCAGTGAGGGCAACATAATGTTCACATTTATCGGAGATGAATTCTTCGAGTCCGACGTTGTGAACAAGTGCGTCAAACTCACCTTTGAAACCTGCCTCAATCATAAATTCATCAGAAGGCCATACACATGGTTGTACATGCGCGTCCCTTGGTTGGTAAGGATCGGGCTCCCGAATCGCAAGACGGGGACCTCTCTTGCTTGAGGAACCACCATGAAAGTTTCTCCTGAACATCTTCCTTTTCTGAAATTTTCAGTGACCCAAAGGAAAAGTGAACAAGGCTCAACTAACCTCGTAGCAACTACTCCCACAAGTGCCTAGAGGCCATATTAAGCATCAAAACTACTTGGGGCCAACTAAAATCAGCATGCAAAGCTCAAGAACAGGGTCACCAAGGCAGCAAAAATATGCGAAGTATAAGGCACTAGAGCAAAAATTAATTGGACCAATGGACGAGTCACTTACCAAGGAGTAATTTCCCCAAAACAGTTCAGAGAACGGTGATTTGAGAAAATAGATCGAAAATCCCAGCAAGAGGAGCAAGAACACAGGTTTGAGCTGTGAAACGATTTTTTCTGGAGGTAGGAGAACCAGATGAGAGCAAGAATGAGTGGAGGGGTGCCTGTGGGCCCCACAAGCCTGGGTGGCGCGGCCAGGGGGTACCCGTGCCTCAAGGTCTTGTGGCCCACTAGTACAGCCCCCACACAAGCTCTTTGTCTCAGAATTTTTCCAAAAATCCAGAAAAAATCATACTTGATTTTCAGGACGTTCACAGAACTTTTATTTTCGGGGTACTTTTCTACCGGACGCTAAAACAGAAAACAGGGAAAACTAAACTAAATATATCCTTTTTCTTCTAAGCAACCTAAAGTGAAAGCTTGGAACACAGGTTTGTGACTCCTCGATTCATCCATCTCATGATCATTGAAAGAAATCCGTCAATGGGGTTGATCAAATCCCCTAGACAAAAAAAATTCGAATCGCAAAAGAGAACAGAGAATTTTCGAATAGTCACTAGGTCACCTCAATGGGGATGTGTATCTCCCCAACAAGCAAGTCATACTTCATCTTGACATGAGGAATAGGGCATTCAAAGCTCCCAATAAGAATCAACGAAGTCTTTTCGAGATCATTGATGCAATGTACTCAATATTGTTTCTTCGGAAAGTGCACCGTATGCTCATTACCCTTGACATGGAAAGTGACATTGCCTTTGTTGCAATCTATAACAGCCCCTGCAGTGTTTAAAAAGGGTCTTCTGAGGATGACAGCCATGGCATCATCCTCGGGAATATCCAAGATAACAAAGTCTGTTAAGATAGTGGTGTTAGAAACCACAACAGGCACATCCTCGCAAATGCCGATAGGGAAAGCAGTTGATTTGTCGGCCATTTGCAAAGAGATTTCAGTGGGTGTCAACTTATCTGGTTCAAGTCTACGATAAAGAGGGAGAGACATAACACTAACACCGGCTCCAAGGTCGCATAAAGCAGTTCTAACGTAGTTGCCTTTAATGGAGCAAGGTATAGTGGGCACACCGGGATCACCTAGTTTCTTGGGAGTTCCACCCTTGAAGGTATAATTAGTGAGCATGGTGGAAATCTCAACCTCAGGTATCCTCCTCTTATTAGTCACAATATCTTATATGTAATTAGCATCCGGAGACATCTTGAGCATATCCGTCAAATGCATTTGCAGAAAGACAGGTCTGATCATCTCAACGAATCGCTCAAAATCCTCGTCATCCTTTTTCTTGGATGGTTTGGGAGGAAAGGGCATGGGTTTTTGAACCCATGGTTCCCTTTCTTTACCATGCTTCCTAGCAGCAAAGTCATTCTTATCGTATCTCTTAGTCTTAGGCTGTGAGTTATAAAGGTCAACAGGTTCAATCTCCACATCCTTTTCATTGCTAGGTCGAGCATATTCATGAACATCACTATTGATATTATCATTAGGCTCATGTTCATCACCAGATTATGTTTCAGCATCAGAAACAGAGGCATCGTTTGGACTCTCAGGTCTAGAAGCAACAGGGTTGCTATCGTGCAGGTTCCTATCATCTTTCTTCTTCTTTCTAGGATGACTAGGTGCATCAGTGCTAACTCCTTGAGAATCTTGTTCAATTCTCTTTGGATGACCCCCAGGATACAAAGGTTCCTGGGTCATTCTACCACCTCTAGTGACGACTCTGACAGAATTGTCATTCAACTCATTGAGCAAGTCATTATGAGCTTTAAGTACTTGTTCTACCTGAGTTGTAACCATAGAGGCATGTTTACTCAGAAGCTTAAGATCATTGACGTTTCTTTCCACACAAGCACGTAAATGACTAAGCATACGAGCATTCTTTTCCAATTGTCTGCTAACATAATCATTGAAGCTCTGTTGATTGGCAACGAAGTTATCAAATTCATCCATGCATAAGCTAGCAGGTTTGTCAAAACGAATATTACTCTCGTCAAACCTACACAGAGAATTTACTTCTACTACTTGTATTGGGTTATCGAGACCATGGATCTCTTCGATAGGTGGTATATTTTTGACATCTTCAGATTTAATGCCTTTCTCTCGCATAGATTTCTTGGCTTCTTGCATATCTTCAGGACTGCGGAATAGAATACCTCTTTTCTTCGGAGTTGGCTTAGGAGGTGCTTCAGGAATAGTCCAAGCATTATCATTGCTCAAGATGTTATTCAGTAGAATCTCAGCTTGTTCTACGGTTTGTTCCCTAAAAACACTACCGACACAACTATCTAGGTGGTCTTTGGAAGCATCTGTAAGTCCATTATAGAAGATATCAAGTATTTCATTCTTCTCAAGAGGGTGATCAGGCAAAGCATTCAGTAGCTGGATGAGCGTCCCCAAGCTTGTGGGAGACTCTCTTCTTCAGCTTGAGCAAAGTTGTATATTTCCTGCAAGGCAGCTTGCTTCTTATGGGCAGGGAAATATTTTTTAGAGAAGTAGTTGACCATATCCTGGGGGCTACGCACACAATCAGGAGCAAGAGAAGTGAAGCCGGTCTTAGCATCATCCTTTAGCGAGAAAGGAAACGGCTTGAGGATATCATAGTGGCGGATCTTTCCTCACTAGTGAATAGGGTGGCTATATCCTGCAGTTTGGTAAGATGGGCTACAACCATTTCAGACTCATAACCGTGACAAGGATCAGATTCGACCAGAGTGATTAACTCAGGGTCGACAGAGAATTCATAATCCTTATTGGTCACAAAGATAGGCGAAGTGGCAAACTTCGGGTCGTATTTCATCCTGGCGTTCAGAATTTTTTCTTTCCACTTGCGCAGTAATTTCTCAACATGATAGCTATCCTTACACGCAAGAAAATCCTCAGCTATCTCTCCCTCCATAACATAGCGCATATCAAGCATAACAGGCATACCAGGCATAGTAGCAGGTTCTACTTCAATAGTATCAGCAGTTTCAGAAGTATCATCACATCTAGCAGCAACTCTAGCAATATGTGCATCAAGGAATGTACCCAGTGGCAAAGCAGTATTAGGCATAGCATCATCAGGCATAGTATCAAGCATAGCATCATAAGGCATAGTATCAAGCATAGCATCATAAGGCATAGTATCAAGCATAGCATCATCAGGCATAGTATCAAGCATAGCATCATCAGGCATAGTATCAAGCATAGCATCATCACGCATAGTATCAAGATTTCTAGCAGGAGGCAATGTCGCAAACTTACTCATAAGTGAAGGTGAATCAAGTGCAGAGCTAGATGGCAGTTCCTTACCTCTCCTCGTAGTGGAAGGCAAGATTTTAGTTCTTGGATCTTTTGGATTCCTCATAGTGACCAACAGACGTCAATCCCAAGTGACTCAGAGAATATAGATGTTCCTCCCCGGGAACAACGCCAGAAAAAGGTCTTGATAACCCACAAGTGTAGGGGATCACAACAGTTTTCGAGGGTAGAGTATTCAACCCAAATTTATTGATTCGACTCAAGGAGAAGTGATACGTCTCCAACGTATCTATAATTTTTGATGGTTTCATGCTATTATCTTGTCAAACTTTGGATGTTTTGCATGCCTTTTATATATTTTTTGGGACTAACTTATTGACTCAGTGCCAAGTGCGAGTTCCTGTTTTTCCATGTTTTTAACCCCTTTCAGAGGAGATTTTGAAACAGAGTCCAAACAGAAGAAAATCCCCGAAAAGATTTTTTCCGTAACGGAAGAAGATCGGGAAGCTTGAGAGCCAAGGCATGGGGGGCCTCAATGGCCCCACAAGCCCCCACCCTGCGGCTAGGGCGGGGCCGCGGCCCACAGGCTTGTGGGCCCCCTAAGCGCCTCTGCCCTAGGGGTTGCACCTATATATTACCTAAAAATACCAAAAAAATCAGGATATCATCGAAAGTACTTTTCCGTCGCCGCAAGCTTCTGTCTCTGCAAGATCCCATCTGGGGCACGTTCTGGTGCCCTGCTGGAGGGGGCGTTCAGACACGGAGGGCTTCTTCGTCAACACCATGACCTCTTCGATGATGTGTGAGTAGTTTACCATAGACCTACGGGTCCATAGCTAGTAACTAGATGGCTTCTTCTCTCTCTTGGATCTTCAATACAAAGTTCTCCATGATCTTCATGGAGACCTATCCGATGTAATCTTCTTTTGTGGTGTGTTTGTCGAGATCCGACAAATTGTAGATTTATGATCATATTATCTATGATTATTATTTGAGTTTCTTCTGGTCTCTCTTATGCATGATTTCATATCCTTGTAATTCTCTTCGAGTTGTGGGTTTTGTCTGGCCAACTATATCTATGATTATTGCAATGGGAGAAGTGCTTGGTTTTGGGTTCATACCGTGTGGTGACCTCGCCCAGTGATAGAAGGGGTAGTGAGGCACGCATCGTGTTGTTGCCATCAAGGGTAAAAAGATGGGGTTTTCATCATTGGTTTGAGATTATCCCTCTACATCATGTCATCTTGCTTAAGGCGTTACTCTGTTCGTCATGAACTCAATACACTAGATGCATGCTGGATAGCGGTCGATCTGTGGAGTAATAGTAGTAGATGCAGAAAGTATCGGTCTACTTGTCTCGGACGTGATGCCCATATGTATGAGATCATTGCCTTAGATATCGTCATGACTTTGCGCGGTTCTATCAATTGCTCGACAGTAATTTGTTCACTCACCATGATATTTGCTATTTTGAGAGAAGCCTCTAGTGAACACTATGCCCCCCCCCCCGGGGTCTACTCCACACCATATTTTCAGCCTTACACTTTTTACTTAGTTGCACTTTCCGCCTTCAGATCTCACTTTGCAAACAATCTTGAAGGGATTGACAACCCCTTTGAAGCGTTGGGTGCAAGCTTGTTTGTGTTTGCGCACGTTCTCTGGACTTGACGAGACCCTCCTTCTGGATCGATACCTTGGTTCTCAAACCGAGGGAAATACTTACTGCTCCTGTGCTGCATCACCCTTTCCTCTTCAAGGGAAAAACCGACGCAAACCAGAGAAGTAACGAGAAGAATTCCTAGCGCCAAGGAAGGACTTTTGTTGCCGTAGCAGAAGAATTCCTGGCACCATTGCCGGGGAGGATCAAGTCAAGAACTCATCCAAGTAGGTGTCACAAACTCATCTCTTGCATTCACTTTGTTTGCCAGTTGCCTCTCATTTTCCTCTCCCCCACTTCACCAATTTGCCTTTTTTCGTTTGCCTTTTTCGTTCGCCCTTTTCTCTCGCTTGCTTTCTGTTCGCTCGTGTGCCATATGCCTTCAATATGCTTGCATCTTCGCTTGCTGAAAATCTAGTGATATGGATCCTCATCCACTTGCTAATCTCTTTAAGAGATCCAATTATGTTGATCCAATTGCTAGTGAGTTGAGTGCACTTGACTATCTTTATGGAGTTTTGCTTGAGATGCATGAATCTGAAAATTGTGAGGAAGAAATTTGTGAAGTGATTCACGAGGGCTCCTTGGATGAAAAGCATGATTGCAATGGTTTCACTATAAATTCTATTAGTGTCAATCATGCTAAAAATATGCAAAACCCTAAGCTTGGGGATGCTAGTTTTGCTATGTCCACTACTTGTTGCAATGATCATGAGTGGGGCGATGATTCTTCTTATGATCTTGAGAATATGTTTAAGCCTCACGATGAATATGATATTTGCAATATTATCGAAAGAGGGTTTGGAGAAGTCATGACCCTTTCCTCTACAAGGGAAAAACCGACGAAAACGAGAGAAGTAACTACAAGAATTCCTAGCGCCAAGGGAGGAATTTTGTATCCGTAGCAGGATGCGAAAGAATATTCTCAAGTATTAGCAGCTGAGTTTGTCAGATTCAACCACACCTGAAAGATTAGTGTCTGCAAGCAAAGTATCAGTAGCAAAGTAGTATGATAGCAACAGTGTCAGAAAATATCTGATGACGGCAGACTATTCCTAAGTGTTGTATCAATGGCGCCAGTAAGTTGCACGTGGACGGGGAACTATTTTTCCCCGACAACGGTGTCGGAAGTCTTGCAACAAGTAACAGCAAAGTAGCTAGTAACAGCAGTACCAGCAAAGTGTCCCAATCCCTTTTATAGCAAGGGACAAGCCTGGACAAAGTATCATAGCAAGGACCAGTAGTAAAAGATTCGTAGGCAGTGGATCCGTGATGGATGAGTATGACGGATGTGATTCATCATGTAACTGCTATAACATGGAGAGATAAGTAACTAGCTCCCGTTCGTCAATCTAATGTAGGCATGTATTTCGTATGTAGTCATACGTGCTTAGGAAAAAGAACTTGCATGACATCTATTATCCATCCCTCCCGTGGCAACGGGGTCCTAATGGAAACTACAGGATATTAAGGTTATCCTTTTAATAAAGAACCGGACCAACGCATTAACACTTGGTGAATACATGAACTCCTCATACTATCGTCATCTCCGGGAGTGGTTCCGGCTATTGTCACTCCGGGGTTGCCGGGTCATAACACATAGTAGGTGACTACAACTTGCAACATAGGATCTAAAACACACATATATTGGCGACAACATAATAGGTTCAGATCTGAAATCATGGCACTCGGGCCCTAGTGACAAGCATTAAGCATGGCAAAGTAGTAGCAACATCAATCTCAGAACATAGTGGATACTAGGGATCAATCCCTGTCAAAACTAACTCGATTACATGATAGATCTCATCCAACTCATCAACCGTCCAGCAAGCCTACGATGAGATTACTCACGAACGATGAAGAGCATCATGGAATTGTCGATGGAGGAAGGTTGATGATGACGATGGCGACGATTTCCCCTCTCGGGGGCCCAAAACGGACTCCAAATCTGCCCTCCAAATGAAGAACAGGGGGTGGTGGCGCCTCCGTATCATAAAACGTAATGAATCCTTCTCTCTGATTTTTTTTCCGGGCGAAACGGAAGATATAGAGCTGAGTTTGGAGGCGGTGGTGCCACGTGGGCCCCACAAGCCCTCACGACGTGGCCAGGGGGGTGGCCGCGGCCTGTGGGCTTGTGGCCCACTGGCACGCCTCCTCTGGTGGATCTTTGCGCAGGTATTTTTCTTTTATTCCAGAAAAATTCTCCGTAATTTTTCAGGACATTCCGAGAACTTTTATTTCTGCACAAAAACAACACCATGGCAATTCTGCTGAAAACAGCGTCAGTCCGGGTTAGCTATATTCAAATCATGCAAATTACAGTCCAAAACAAGGGTAAAAGAGTTCGGAAAAGTAGATACGACGGAGACGTATCAGCCACCTCTTGTGAATATAGGCAAACAAGTAGGGCCCGTAGATGGGAACCTTGCGGTTCATGATGCCCCAAAAACCAACAACCATTTTCATCAGAAAGGTCATCACTTGCTTACTGGAAAAGGTCATAAAGCGGACAGCACCTGGCACTGCCTTATTTCTAGGTGATAATGACCAATATCAATGGTCGTTATTAAATAGTTCGAATGCACTAGGCTGGTTACGCAGCCACCTCAGCATCCTCGCTTACTTGTCACTGAGGTAGGACCCATTTGACAGGCAGGGAGGGGCCGGCGACCGAGCGGGGACATGCGCAAGCCTCGCTTAATTCCCGAAAAAAACATGCGCAAGCCTCGCTTAATTCCCGTGGGACTGGAACCCACGACCGAGCGCTTCCGCTAAGTGTTTGCTACCGCTGGGCTAGAGAGGGACCGTTCCTCAGGTATCGGTATTTTGGGGTATATTATATTAAATCACGGGTCTCTTGTATCATTGACAAGTGGGGCCGACGGGGACGGCCAACACTTGGCCAATTTCCGACAGGGGCCAACACTTAGCCAATTTCTGACAAGGGACGAGCAAATCTAGATCTCGGGGGCGGCGGCGACCGACGGGGACGGGGCGGCGGTGATCGACGGGGATGGGGGCGGCGGAGACCGACGGGGATGGGGCGGCGACCGACAGGGGCGGTGACCAGCGGTGGTGGTGCTGACGCCACGGCCACCTCACCCATCGGCAGTTGTTGCTGTTGTTGTTGCTATCTACATCAGAGAGGTGAATTGAGATGTTGCCTGTTGCTAACCAGTCGACCCGCTCTTTATGATCAGTGAAGCAAAATAGAAGCAGCCATAACATCAAAAGTAGAACATTCCAACAGTTCACAACAACCTGCCATAACATTCCAACACAGTTCACAACAACCTGCCATTTGCGCAAAAGTAAAACAGTTCACAATGACATCAATAAACCGCGTAGGGTCATGGAGGGTGACTAAATGGGACCTAGAGCCTTCAGGAGGGCTGCATGCTCTGCCCTGGTCTTGATGTCTGCAGCACTCGTCGATAAACCGCGTGCATGCGACATAAGGTGCTCATAAATCCCATCCTTGGGCTTTGACTTTGTGGTGCGGTATGGGCATCTGAACATTCCCCTCTTGAAGTACGCCGCCTTCCCCTTCTCCCTGATCTTCTGGGCTTCCTTCTCAATGAAGGACTCTTTGTTGCCATCCTCCATGTCATCTCAAGAGTTATACCAAACACACAAATTAATTGCAGGAACACATTATGCATTCATATAGGAATTATGGAGCCAGAACACACACTTCTGATTCAGAATGATGCAATGAACAAACATCAGATAATTCCCATTTACCAAATTTTAATGAACAAACAAAGAAAAAGTTATGTATAGTAATCTAATTAAACAAACAACATTAAAACACTCTCTACATCAATTTCATTAAAAAGCCCACCAACATGCATTCATATAGTGCTTACGCTGAACTAAAATAGTTGGGATTACCTCATACGGGTCGTCGTCGTCGTACTCAGAGTTATACGGGCTCTTGAACCCAGTCTTGGCGAGTTTCCTCTTCATGTGTGCAGCTTCCTTTTCCTACAATATAAGTAATTCGATTAGTACAAACTATGTAACACAGTATTCAAAAGGTCAAGCATTCAACAATGTGCTTCTAATTACATTCATAGTGTTGCTGCATCAGCCACCCTATTCTCTGCACTGGGTCTGTCCTTTGTGCATTTCACTTATACAATCTTTCAATCCTTCATACAAAGATTTAAATGTCCTTTCAAAAAATCAAACTGTGGTTTGAAACTTGGATATCCAACATAGACATGAAAGAAAAACCCGTCACACCTGGTTTGCCCCCGTCTTTATTTGATAAACCATTTAATGTAGTTATTGAAGCGCGAAAAGACATCATTGGGTGCGATACTGTGAATTATATCTTCACACGAAGTGCCTTGGGTGTGTGAAATCTGCCATTGTTGTCAAAAGAAAATAACAAAGATACCTGGTAAAAAACAAGAGAGTGTGTATAATTTGTTTCTTAAAGAATGCCAGGAGAATATTGTGTTGGTCCAGAACACTCTGATTGCAATCAGTTACGGGAGTTATCTATACTCTGTAACTATATGTTATGTATCCAATTCTTTTGTCAGGACATGTGCTGGATGTCACAATGAAATTGGCCATGGACGTTTTCTTAGTTGCATGGGAGCTATTTGGCATCCAGAGTGCTTTTGCTGCCATGCTTGTAATCAGCCAATATATGACTATGAGGTAGCTCTTTGTTGTTTTGTGTACTAATTAAGCAGTTGCATTAGTATTGACTTTACCAACAAAAACATGCAGTTCTCCATGTCAAGAAACCATCCATACGATAAAACTTGTTACAAGGAGCGCTTTCATCCAAAATGTGATGTCTGCAACCAATTTGTAAGTATCACTTCATTATCTTTTCTTATCTGTTTGCATAAGACGATTCTCTCTGTTCTGCATTTTATATAGCAGAACATTGCACTATTGGGCTGCTCAGCCCCTGCCGTGCCCCGGTGAGGGGATAACCACAACATATCTATCAACATATCCGGCACATAATAAAATCTAAGCACATGCGGCAATCAAGATCCCAATTCAAAACCTAACTCTTATTAAATCCTTACTAATAATCCCAATAAAATGCAAGAGAGGGTGTTCGTATATATCAAGCACATGACCTAGGTGAAATCTTTACTAATAAGAGAAAGATTCCATTGATTCAAGCCAACAAAATGCAAAAGTTCGCCAACACATGCAAAAGCAGAGTGTGTTCTCCTCTCTGAATATATGCTAAATCTCCTGCTTATCAACGATAACTATGAAAGCAGGGGAACGGGAAGCATTACCACATCCACATGAACAAATCAAGATTGAAATTAAAGAAATCCAAGTCTCAATAAATCTATGTAGCATTCAAGCACGAATCAACTATAAAAAAACCAGAAAACCCTATCTAAAAAACCCACCTCATCGTCGTGAGCCTGCGCAGCACCGCTCGAGGTCGTCTCCTCCTTCTCAAGATCTGCAGCGACGACAGCGGTTGCGGTGGTGTCCTCCTGCTTCGGCACCTCCTTCTCAAGTTCCGCAGTGGCGACAGCTGTTCCGGCCGTGTCCTCCTGCTTCGGCACCTCAAGATCCGCAATAGCGACGGCGCAACGAGCACCCTCCATTGGGTGTGGGAGACGAGGCCACGAGGGATACGGTGTGACGGGAGAGAGCGAGAAGATGAAGTGGGAGATGAGGCGACGAGGGACACGAGGGAGACGAGGCAATGAGGGAGATGAGGGAGACGAAGTGACAGTTCCCTCTTTATACGATATGACAGTTCCTGCAACGTCCCGTCTGCCACGTGCCGTCCGGGACATCTTAAAAAAATGGCATAGACACCTTCAAAAAAACAAATGGCCCGCTCGAACCTGGTCGGCACGAACTGGTTCGGTCGGTCTTTGTGTCTCGCTTGAACCTGGTCGACCGAGCCAGTCTACTCTACTCACGCTATGCCCCCTCGTCGCCGAAGCTCGTCGGTCGCCACCACCTCCGCCGTGCCATGGTTTATGAGGATGAGAGTAGCAACGACCTATCGAGCCTGGTCATCAGCTCTTCCTCGGATGGCATGATGTACCGGGTAATTTGTAGAGCCAGGGTTAGGTTTAGGGTTTCGGTTTCTTCACATTAGGGATTTATCTCTGTTTCTTGGTTCTTCTTTAGATCCCTGCTAGTTTCGACGACGAAGACTACATGGGCATCGTGAATTCTGCCCTGGATGTTTCCTTGGAGCATGGGCTACCTGTTGGAATTATGCCCTAGAGACAATAATAAATATATAGTTATTATTATAATTCCTGTATCAAGATAATAGTTTATTATCCATGCTATAATTGTATTGAATGAAGACTCATTTACATGTGTGGATACATAGACAAAACACCGTCCCTAGCATGCCTCTAGTTGGCTAGCCAGTTGATCAATGATAGTCAGTGTCTTCTGATTATGAACAAGGTGTTGTTGCTTGATAACTGGATCACGTCATTGGGAGAATCACGTGATGGACTAGACCCAAACTAATAGACGTAGCATGTTGATCGTGCCATTTTGTTGCTACTGTTTTCTGCGTGTCAAGTATTTATTCCTATGACCATGAGATCATATAACGCACTGACACCGGAGGAATGCTTTGTGTGTATCAAACATCGCAACGTAACTGGGTGACTATAAAGATGCTCTACAGGTATCTCCGAAGGTGTTAGTTGAGTTAGTATGGATCAAGACTGGGATTTGTCACTCCGTGTGACGGAGAGGTATCTCGGGGCCCACTCGGTAATACAACATCACACACAAGCCTTGCAAGCAATGTAACTTAGTGTAAGTTGCGGGATCTTGTATTACGGAACGAGTAAAGAGACTTGCCGGTAAATGAGATTGAAATAGGTATGCGGATACTGATGATATGATTAGCATAGGGATGCTTACCACTGAAACTATACCCAACTCACGTGATGATTGGACTTGGGATAGTGTAAGTGGATCATGAACCACTCAAATGACTAGAGAGATGTACTTTTTCAGTGGGAGTTTAGCATATAACTTGATTAAGTTGAACTCTAATTATCTTGAACATAGTCTAGGTCCACTTTGAATATATTTGTGTTGTAGATCATGGCTCACGCGACAGTCATCCTGAATTTTAATACGTTCCTAGAGAAAGCTAAGTTGAAAGATGATGGAAGCGACTTTGTAGACTGGGCTCGTAATCTTAAGCTAATCTTACAAGCTGGGAAGAAGGATTATGTCCTTAATGCTGCGCTAGGAGATGAACCACCCGCTACGGCCGATCAGGATGTTAAGAACGCTTGGTTAGCACGTAAGGAGGACTACTCAATAGTTCAATGTGCGGTCTTGTATGGCTTAGAACCGGGACTTCAACGTCGCTTTGAGCGTCATGGAGCATTTGAGATGTTCCAGGAGTTGGAGTTTATCTTTCAGAAGAACGCCCGGATCGACAGGTATGAGACCTCCGATAAATTCTATGCTTGCAAGATGGAGGAAAACTCGTCTGTCAGTGAACATGTGCTCAAAATGTCTGGGTACTCAAACCATCTAGCTGAACTGGGGATTGAACTCCCGCAAGAAGCTATCACTGACAGAATCCTTCAATCACTGCCGCCAAGCTACAAAGGCTTTGTGTTGAACTACAACATGCAAGGGATGAACAAGTCTCCCGGCGAGTTGTTTGCGATGTTGAAAGTCGCAGAGTCTGAACTCCGTAAAGAGCATCAAGTGTTGATGGTGAATAAGACCACTAGTTTCAAGAGAAACGGCAAAGGCAAGAAGGGCAATTCGAAGAAGAGCGGCAAGCCTGTTGCCAATCCGCCGAAGAAACCCAAAGCTAGACCTAAGCCTGAAACGGACTGTTTCTATTGCAAGGGTATGGGTCACTGGAAGCGCAATTGCCCCAAGTATATGGCAGATAAGAAGGCGGGCAAAGAAAAATCAGGTATATTTGATATACATGTTATTGATGTGTACTTAACCGGCTCTCGTAGTAGTGCATGGGTATTCGATACCGGTTCTGTTGCTCATATTTGCAACTCGAAGCAGGAACAGCGGAATAGACGAAGGCTGGCGAAAGACGAAGTGACGATGCGCGTAGGAAACGGTTCCAAGGTTGATGCAATCGCCGTCGGCACAGTGTCACTTCAGCTACCATCGGGATTAGTGATGAACTTAAATCATTGTTATTTAGTGCCTGCGTTGAGCATGAACATTATATCTGGATCTTGTTTATTGCGAGACGGTTACTCTTTTAAGTCTGAGAATAATGGTTGTTCTATTTCTATGAGTAACATCTTTTATGGTCATGCACCGAATGTGAGAGGATTGTTCATATTGAATCTTGATAGCGATACACATATACATAACATTGAGACCAAAAAAGTTAGAGTAAATAATGATAGCGCCATATTTTTGTGGCACTGCCGCTTGGGTCATATTGGTGTAAAGCGCATGAAGAAACTCCATGCTGATGGACTTTTGGAGTCACTTGACTTTGATTCACTTGACACGTGCGAACCATGCCTCATGGGCAAGATGACTAAGACTCCGTTCTCCGGAACAATGGAGCGTGCAAGTGACTTATTGTAAATCATACATACCGATGTGTGTGGTCCAATGAGCGTGGAAGCACGCGGCGGATATCGTTATTTTCTCACCTACACTGACGATTTAAGTAGGTATGGTTATGTCTACTTGATGAAGCACAAGTCTGAAACATTTGAAAAGTTCAAGCAATTTCAGAGTGAAGTGGAAAATCATCGTAACAAGAAGATCAAGTTCCTACGGTCTGATCGTGGGGGTGAATATCTGAGTTTCGAGTTTGGTGATCACTTAAGAAAATGTGGAATTGTTTCACGGTTGACACCGCGTGGAACACCACAGCGTAATGGTGTGTTCGAACGTCGTAATCATACTTTGTTAGAGATGGTGCGATCTATGATGTCTCTTACTTATTTGTCGTTATCATTTTGGGGTTATGCATTAGAAACAGCTGCATTCACTTTAAATAGGGCACCATCAAAATCCGTTGAGACGACACCATACGAACTGTGGTATGGCAAAAGGCCAAAGTTGTCGTTTCTTAAAGTTTGGGGATGTGATGCTTATGTCAAAAAGCTTCAGCCTGAAAAGCTGGAACCCAAAGCGGAAAAATGCGTCTTCATAGGTTACCCAAAAGAGACAGTTGGGTACACCTTCTATCTCAAATCCGAGGGCAAAGTGTTTGTTGCTAAGAACGGAGCTTTTCTCGAGAAGGAGTTTCTCTCGAGAGAATTGAGTGGGAGGAAGATAGAACTTGACGAGGTTGTCGAACCTCTCATCCCTCTGGATGGTGGCGCAGGGCAAGGGGAAACCTCTGTCGTTGCGACGCCGGTTGAGGAGGAAGTTAATGATGATGATCATGAAACTCCAGTTCAAGTTTTTGTTGAACCACGCAGGTCGACGAGATCATGCGCTGCTCCAGAGTGGTACGGTAATCCCATCTTATCAATCATGTTGTTAGACAACAATGAACCTGCATGTTATGAAGAAGAAATGGTGGGCCCAGATTCCTACAAATGGCTAGAAGCCATGAAATCCGAGATAGGATCCATGTATGAGAACAAAGTGTGGATTTTGGAGATACTACCTGAGGGCCGCAAGGCTATTCAGAACAAATGGATCTTTAAGAAGAAGACGGACGCTGACGGTAATGTGACCGTTTATAAAGCACGACTTGTGGCAAAGGGTTTTACACAAGTTCCAGGAGTTGACTACGATGAGACTTTCTCACCCGTAGCGATGCTTAAGTCCGTCAGAATCATGTTAGCAATAGCTGCATTTTTCGATTATGAAATCTGGCAGATGGATGTCAAAACGGCGTTCCTTAACGGTTTCCTTAAGGAAGAGTTGTATATGATGCAACCCGAAGGTTTTGTCGATCCTAAAAATGCTGACAAGGTGTGCAAGCTCCAGCGATCCATTTATGGACTGGTGCAAGCATCTCGGAGTTGGAACAAACGCTTTGATGAGGTGATCAAAGCATTTGGGTTTATACAAGTGGTTGGAGAATCTTGTATTTACAAGAAAGTGAGTGGGAGCTCTGTGGTGTTTCTAATATTATATGTGGATGACATATTACTGATTGGAAACAACGTAGAGCTTTTGGAGAGCATAAAAGGTTACTTGAATAAAAGTTTCTCTATGAAGGACCTAGGAGAAGCTGCTTACATTCTAGGCATTAAGATCTATAGGGATAGATCGAAACGCCTGATAGGACTTTCACAAAGCACATACCTTGATAAAGTTTTGAAAAGGTTCAAAATGGAATAGTCCAAGAAAGGGTTCTTGCCAGTTTTACAAGGTACAAGATTGAGTAAGACTCAGTGCCCAGCAATTGATGAAGATAGAGAGCATATGCGCTCCGTCCCCTATGCTTCGACCATAGGTTCTATCATGTATGCGATGCTGTGCACTAGACCGGATGTTAGCCTGGCCATAAGTATGGCAGGTAGGTTCCAGAGTAATCCAGGAGTGGATCACTGGACAGCGGTCAAGAATATCCTGAAGTACCTGAAAAGGACTAAGGAGATTTTTCTCGTATATGGAGGTGACGAAGAGCTCGCCGTAAAAGGTTACGTCGATGCAAGCTTTGACACAGATCCGGACGACTCTAAGTCGCAGACCGGATACGTATTTATTCTTAATGGGGCTGCAGTAAGCTGGTGCAGTTCCAAGCAAAGCGTCGTAGCAGATTCTACATGTGAAGCAGAGTACATGGCTGCCTCGGAGGCGGCTAAGGAGGGTGTCTGGATGAAGCAGTTCATGACGGATCTTGGAGTGGTGCCAAGTGCACTGGATCCAATAACCTTGTTCTGTGATAACACGGGTGCCATTGCCTTAGCAAAGGAACCACGGTTTCACAAGAAGACCAGACACATCAAACGACGCTTCAACCTCATCCGCGACTACGTCGAGGAAGAGGACGTAAATATATGCAAAGTGCACACGGATCTGAATGTAGCAGACCCGCTGACTAAACCTCTTCCACGGCCAAAACATGATCGACACCAGAACTGTATGGGTGTTAGATTTATTACAATGTAATTCACATGGTGATGTGAGGGCTAGATTATTGACTCTAGTGCAAGTGGGAGACTGTTGGAATTATGCCCTAGAGGCAATAATAAATATATAGTTATTATTATAATTCCTGTATCAAGATAATAGTTTATTATCCATAAGATAATTGTATTGAATGAAGACTCATTTACATGTGTGGATACATAGACAAAACACCGTCCCTAGCATGCCTCTAGTTGGCTAGCCAGTTGATCAATGATAGTCAGTGTCTTCTGATTATGAACAAGGTGTTGTTGCTTGATAACTGGATCACGTCATTGGGAGAATCACGTGATGGACTAGACCCAAACTAATAGACGTAGCATGTTGATCGTGTCATTTTGTTGCTACTGTTTTCTGCGTGTCAAGTATTTATTCCTATGACCATGAGATCATATAACTCACTGACACCGGAGGAATGCTTTGTGTGTATCAAACGTCGCAACGTAACTGGGTGACTATAAAGATGCTCTACAGGTATCTCCGAAGGTGTTAGTTGAGTTAGTATGGATCAAGACTGGGATTTGTCACTCCGTGTGACGGAGAGGTATCTCGGGGCCCACTCGGTAATACAACATCACACACAAGCCTTGCAAGCAATGTAACTTAGTGTATGTTGCGGGAGCTTGTATTACGGAACGAGTAAAGAGACTTGCCGGTAAACGAGATTGAAATAGGTATGCGGATACAGACGATCGAATCTCGAGCAAGTAACATACCGAAGGACAAAGGGAATGACATACGGGATTATATGAATCCTTGGCACTGAGGTTCAAACGATAAGATCTTCGTAGAATATGTAGGATCCAATATGGGCATCCAGGTCCCGCTATTGGATATTGACCGAGGAGTCTCTCGGGTCATGTCTACATAGTTCTCGAACCCGCAGGGTCTGCACACTTAAGGTTCGACGTTGTTTTATGCGTATTTGAGTTATATGGTTGGTTACTGAATGTTGTTCGGAGTCCCGGATGAGATCTCGGACGTCACGAGGGTTTCCAGAATGGTCCGGAAACGAAGATTGATATATAGGATGACCTCATTTGATTACCGGAAGGTTTTCGGAGTTACCGGGAATGTACCGGGAATGACGAATGGGTTCCGGGAGTTCACCGGGGGGGCAACCCACCCCGGGGAAGCCCATGGGCCTTGGGGGGGACACACCAGCCCTTAGTGGGCTGGTGGGACAGCCCACAAGTGCCCTATGCGCCAAGGAGAAGAAAATCAAGAGAGAAAGAAAAAAAAGGAGGAGGTGGGAAGGAAGGGGGACTCCCTCCCACCAAATCTAGTCCAACTCGGTTTGGGGGCGGAGAGTCCTCCCCCTTGGCTCGGCCGACCCCCTTGAGGGTCCTTGGACCCCAAGGCAAGGCCCCCTCCCTCCCACCTATATATACGGAGGTTTTAGGGCTGATTTGAGACGACTTTTCCACGGCAGCCCGACCACATACCTCCACGGTTTCTCCTCTAGATCGCATTTCTGCGGAGCTCGGGCGGAGCCCTGCTGAGACAAGGTCATCACCAACCTCCGGAGTGCCGTCACGCTGCCGGAGAACTCTTCTACCTCTCCGTCTCTCTTGCTGGATCAGGAAGGCCGAGATCATCGTTGAGCTGTACGTGTGCTGAACGCGGAGGTGCCGTCCGTTCGGTACTAGATCGTGGGACTGATCGCGGGATTGTTCGCGGGGCGGATCGAGGGACGTGAGGACGTTACACTACATCAACCGCGTTCTCTAACGCTTCTGCTGTACGGTCTACAAGGGTTTGTAGATCACTCATCCCCTCTCGTAGATGGACATCACCATGATAGGTCTTCGTGCGCGTAGGAAAAATTTTGTTTCCCATGCGACGTTCCCCAACACTGCCTAGTGAGCATCGCGTAGCATTCGAAGGATTTGAGACAGGGAGAAGATTTTTAGTGTGTGCTCAGCTGGTTAGTTCTATCTTCTTTAGTGTTAGACATGCATGAAGTTGCTTCTGTTTTTTCTATCTGGTTCTTCCCTGCAATTTTGTTTGTTTAGCTCAAAATATTCCGACTGTCATTTTTTGTTTATCTCAAAAGATTCAGACTGTCATTGTTTGTTTAGCTGAAAAGATTCAGACTGTCAGTGTTTACTACATAACTTTCATTGTTTGTTTAGCTAAAATATTCAGACTGTCATTGTTTGTTTAGCTCAAAATATTCAGACTGTCAGTGTTTACTACATCACTGTCATTGTTTGTTTAGCTCAGATATTCAGAATGTCACTGTTTATTACAGCACTGTCATTGCTAGTTTAGCTAAAAGATTCTGGCTTGTTACAGCACTGTCATTGCTTGTTTATTACAGCACTGTCATTGCATGTTTATTACAGAATTCTCGCTTGTTATTTTCTGGTTATTTTGTATTGCCGAAGTACTGGTTATTTTGTATTGCAGCCACCTCAAAACTGTGGTTTTGTTGGTTGGGTAGACCAAGAGTGGCCTCCCACAATGCAAAATGCATTGCTAAAACTGTGGGAAATGTTGGAAGACATCAAGAGTGCTAGTAGGGATGATAATTTGGATAATTCACTAAAAATTCACCACCTCACAGAGGAGAAAAGAAATCTTGATGCAAACTATGACAAACTAGTAGAAGATGTGAATCAACTGCTCAACCTTGCAGAAGCTCAAGGCGGGGTCATTAGGACCGAGAAGGCAAATCATTTGAAGGAGAAGGACAAACTTAATGATGAAATTTTGGTGCTCAACCTTCACATTGATGGTCTGAAGAAAGGAATTGAGAATCTAATTAAAAACAGGGATGAGCTGAAGATCCAGATTGCTGATCAGTTGAAGGCATTGGAGAAGAACCAAGAGAAGTTGAAGATGATCAGGGACATTTTGGATGGATGAGCTGATCAGATGAAGATGAATTCCACTATGCTATGGTTGATGTGTTGTTGTGTTGTTGTGTTGCTCTTTTGTACCAATGTTGTAATACAAGATGATCAGCATCTCTATATTATGTATGATTAAGTGACTCCACTATGCTATGTTTGTAACTGTAATATGCTATTGTTGATGTGTTGCCTTATAGTTTGCTCTTTATTTTTTCCAAAAATCATTTCTAGGTACACAAGTATCTATTTAATCATAGAAACACCAAAAGGTTTCCAAGATTCAACCACTAGGTAGGAACGGTCATGCCCGCCGTTTCGGCCGCATTTTGAAACGGGCATGAAAAATTCAAAAAAATCAAAAAAATGGGAAACATTTGCATTATCTCAGCATATGTGATAAAGTTACCATGTAAAATAATAAACTTGTAATGCGACAATTATTTTTAAAAAGTGTTCACACAAATGAGCTATCATGTGTGAAGATTCATGGCTTTCAAGCCACATGATCAATCTCATGGCCATATTCATGGCATAGTTTGTTGAAGTGGTCTCATATTTTGCATTATAGTGCATGTTGGAATGACAAACAATGTTGATTAAGGAAGTTTTCATCTTCCTTGTATGAAAAATTCATTTTTCATTTTTCAAGTGTCCGGAATGAGTTTTTTTGTGAAGGACCTACCATATATTTGTTTCAAAATTGGTCCAAATCATTTTTCTAACATACTAGGCCATATTTAATGTACAATTGACAAAATGGTTGGGTGTCAAAATCTTTTATCCATCTCTCGTGAAAAAGACAAATCTATGTCGAATCAGCTGGAAGCGGGTCAAGTTTGAACTGCGGCTGCCTTATAGTTTGCTCTTTATTTTTTTCCAAAAATCATTTCTAGGTCCACAAGCATCTATTTAATCATAGAAACACCAAAAGGTTTCCAAGATTCAACCACTAGGTAGGAACGGTCATGCCCGCTGTTTCGACCGCATTTTGAAACGGGAATGAAAAATTCAAAAAAAATCAAAAAAAAAATGGGAAACCTTTGCATTATGTCATCATATGTGATAAAGTTACCATGTAAAATAATAAACTTGTAATACGACAATTATTTTTAAAAAGTGTTCACACAAATGAGCTATCATGTGTGAAGATTCATGGCTTTCAAGCCACATGATCAATCTCATGGCCATATTCATGGCATAGTTTGTTGAAATGGTCTCATATTTTGCATAATGGTGCATGTTGGAATGACAAACAATGTTGATTAAGGAAGTTTTCATCTTCCTTGTATGAAAAATTCATTTTTCATTTTTCAAGTGCCCGAATGAGTTTTTTGTGAAGGACCTACCATATATTTGTTTCAAAATTTGTCCAAATCATTTTTCTAACATACTAGGCCATATTTAATGTACAATTGACAAAATGGTTGGGTGTCAAAAGCTTTTATCCATCTCTCGTGAAAAAGACAAATCTATGTCGAATCACCTCGAAGCGGGTCAAATTTGAACTGCGGCTGCCTTATAGTTTGCTCTTTATTTTTTCCAAAAATCAATTCTAGGTACACAAGTATCTATTTAATCATAGAAACACCAAAAGGTTTCCAAGATTCAACCACTAGGTAGGAAAGGTCATGCCCGCCGTTTCGACCGCATTTTGAAATGGTCCTGAAAAATTCAAAAAAATCAAAAAAATGGGAACCTTTGTGTCACATCATCACATGTGACCTGCCAACTAGAAAAGATATATAAATTTGAGTACTGATGTCTTCTTGAACTATTCGGTATGATTTTAACCATTATTTCTACAATGTTTATAAAAAAAGAAAAAGAAAAAGTGTGCCTCCAAACCCCAAAAAACTAGTGAAAATTTTCCTTCCCACCCCACCAAATTTTCCCTCTCACCCCACCAAAATTTCCCTCCACTCCCTCTCCCACTACCACGCGGGACCCACCACTCCCTCTCCCGCTCCCCTCTCCATTCCACTCCTCACTACCCCATGGGATCCATTCCACTCCCCACTCCGCCGCCCCTCCCGTGCTCCGCCCCGCCCCTTCGCCCCTCTCCCCTCTCCCCGACGACGACTACATCGACGACGTCGACGACTACATCTACATCGATGACATCGACGGCTACATCTACATCGACGTCGACGGCTATGACTACATCGACGACGACAGCGGATACATCTACATAATCAACAGTCGACGACGATAGGTACCTCTCCCCTCGACCCATCTCCCGTTGATAGATCCCCTCATGTGTTCTTCTAGTAGATCTTCTAGGGTTTGATAGATCCCCCTCATGTGCTCTTCTAGGGTTCATGGGGCTGGATCAATTGGGATGGTTCGGTACATTCATGGGGTTAGGGTTAGGGTTGTAGTTGTCATGGGGCTGGATCAATGGGGCTGGATCATGGGGTCATGCATTTGTGATGGGTAACAAATGGGGGTACATCCCCCACCTGGTCGATCTAGGGTTAGGATTCAGTCAATCTAGGAGCTCTTGGAGGTTCTTGTTCATGTTCATGGGATTTATTCCTAGTGGTTCGTTCTATCCCCCTCTGGTAGTCTGCTTCATGGGGTTAGGGTTCATGTTCATGTTGCTTGACTACTATGGCTTGCTTGCTTGCTAGCATACATGGTTAATTAGAGTTTCCATCAGCAATACTTGCTTGTATCAGTAGCACTTGGAGAAGAATCTACTACGGTTGGTATCAACTGTACTTGCTTGCTTGCTCCTCTTCAATTTTCTTCCTTGCTTGCTTGTTTCTATCAGTAGCACTATGCTTGTTTCTATCAGTAGCACTTATTTTGCTTGCTTGCTTGTATTAGTAGCACTTATGCACTTTGCTTGCTTGCTTGCTTGTATTAGTAGCACTAATGCACTTTGCTTGCTTGTTTGCACACTGCTTGCTTCTTTATTCACCAAATGTTGGGCAACCAGTTGCTATGAATGCATATGTTTGCCTCCATTAGGGATACAGTTGAGTAATTACTTTGCTTATAGATGATTGCAGGTACATGGATAAAATTGCAAGTTAAAACATAAAAGTAATTGTTGTAAATAGTTAATGGATTGCTTCACATATATAGTTTTCTTCAACTATCATTTAGTACATTACTACCTCATGTTTCACATGTTTTAATACTGATGCATTGCTACACTTGTATGTGCATGCCAGTCCAAGTGCTTCAATTTAGTTGCTTGCTTCAACTGTCTGTTTAGTACTAATGCATTAACTGTATGTGCATTGCTACACGTGTATGTGCATGCTGGTCCAAGTGTTTTACATGTATTAGTACTGATGCATTAACTACATCACTATATTGTTGATCAACCAAGTTTGCTTCACATGTATTACATGTATGTGCATGCTCGTCTAAATGCTTTCCTTTATTGATATAAGTGAATCATTTTACTTTATCCCTGTTGTATATGATTGTTGTTTATTCTATTTTGCAAGCACCACCTCAAGATCATCCATGTCAAGGATGACAAGGTCAAACCCGAGGCCAACCAGTGGTATCCAAGTTGCTACTTGTGGTTATACTGTCAGATTTATAAAATGTGTCTTAATATTATAAGTGAAATGTAATATGCTAAGTAAAATATCTTGGAGGCTGGTGATGTAAAATACTGTCATATTTTATTATGCAAATGTATTGTTGTAATCTGAATTAGCTGGCTTAGCTGTGTCTGTGTGTTGTTACTCTTCCTTAGGTGAATAAGTATGGTTAAATGATAATAAAATATCATAAGATATGTTTGGCTATCTCTCCATGCATTCCAACAATTAAACTAATAATTATGTTTACTTTGCTTGCAAAGATGACCATCCTCTCACCGAGTACGAGAATGTTAGGGCTAGAAATATGATGAGGAACAATCGAATATTCCAGTCCCTTGGCATTGATGCAATAGCGTCAATGATTAGGAAAACAAATGATGTACAAGAAGGTACAACTAATGGGGTTCAAGAAGGTAGTGGAGTTATCAGTGATGACCCAAAGTACAATCCTAAGGAGGATGAAGTTGTAGTGCACAAGACTGTTAAGGTGCAAACTCTGTCTTGCTTGGAGGGTTCGGGTTCTTGTATGCTCTGTGTTTCCTTGTGCTCACATATTTATCTTGTGATCTAATTTTTTCTGTGCTATTTATACAAGGCACTGAAGGTATCTAGAACGAAGAGGCCTGGTGTTAAGAAGACAGCCAACAAGAAGAGAAAGAGCTCAGAAGCATCTTCTGCAATGCCTCCAGGAAGGGTGATGGCCCCACCTCCAGGACAAACAAAGAGGATCCTGGAACCTGATGAACCTGATAGAGTCACAAGGCAGAAAGCAACTATGGCGGTTGCGGCGGACCATCAGGAAAGTCCGATGGGCATGGACTTTGAGATCTCGGTGGAAATGTGTGATGAGTTTTTGTGAAGCTGTGCACCTGTGAAGTTGTCAATTATTTAAGTGATTGGTCATTCTGGTGATGAAAGAATGTCTTGTTCTATTTGAACCTGTGAACCTTATGTAGTATTTTGTGAAGTTGTCAATTATTTAAGTTTTGTTTGGACCATTTTGTTTGGGCACTAAAGTTAGTTTGGACAGCAAAAAGGCCGAGGCCCAAACAAGAAATAGACTAAGAAGGCTTGGGCCTAAAAAAAGAGTAGGCCAATGCCGAAATTAGAATTTGTCTAAAAAGGCTTGGGCCTAGAAAAGAGTAGGCCAAGGCCCAAACAAGAACTGGACTAAGAAGAGTAGGCCAAGGCCCAAGAGAAAAGTGGACTAATAAAAAACCTGCTCAGTAAAAGATTCTATCCCAGAAAGTAAAAGGCCAAATTATTGGGCCCGACCCATGTAGGCGACCGGAATGGACCGGCTGAATCTTATTTACGACCTTTTTATTTGGTTATAATTCTGCCACGTCAGCCTACCACGGTGGCTGAGACGTGGTGCGGGTAGATTGCTAGTGACCAAATCATTTGGTCGTTAAACCTACGACCTTCTGTTTGGTCATAAAATCCTATGACCAATCCAGAAAAAAGGTCGTTATAGTGCATTAAAGACCCGCAGCTTTATACCTTTTGTTTTTGGTCATAAAAAGGTCACAAATGGAAATCGGTTGCCATTCAGTGACCAATATTGAAGGTCGTTAGTTGACATATTTCTTGTAGTGTACAAGCATTATCAATTAAAATGAAAGGAGGACACGTAGAGATTTCCTTGGTAAGCTTTGCTTGGAGTTGATCATGAGACTCTTTCAGGGAGAAATGAGCACCTTTCAAGACCTTGTGAGCCTTGTCAAGTGTGTCAAACTCCACTTTGAGTCTGTCATGGCCAACCCCAAGAGCATCCTTTTCAGACTTAAGCATACGAGTAAGAACAGTAGCATGATCTAGTTTCTTTTGCAATTTAGCGCAGTCATTGTTGTATGACTCCTCAAGAGCCAAATGAAGAGTGCGCTCCTTTTCTAGTGCAATAGATAGTTCAGCAATCTCATGGGCATAGTCACGACTATGTCCTTGAAGCTCGGAGATGGTCTCCTCATGAGACTCGATGAGGTCATTAGCCTCACCCAGTTGTTCCAAGAGAGCAACAAAGTGATTTTTGGGTTCTCCCTTGATCGTGCACAAAAATTTGTCAAGATCATGCTCATTAAGTTCCACAACATCATTATCATCAACACAATTCAACAATGAAGGAGCAGTAGTGATGTTGGTCTTAATGATGGGGGTTACCTGATCAATACCTTTGGCCATGAGGCACTTGTCGATATGGTTATCATTGCGGGCATTGAAGAGAGACACATTCTTGGGAGAAGGGGTGGCAATGGCGACAGTTGCAGTTGCCACCATATCGTCAGTTGCCACCATATCGTCATTGTCATCATCATCGGAGGGGTACTCTTCAAGTGCCACCATACCCTTTGGGTGCGGTTTCTTCACAAAGTTGTTCTTGTTTTGGAAAGACTTGGTTTTGTCTTTGCGAATGAGCTTGCCCCCATTGTCCTCCCTCTTCTCATAGGCACATTCTGCCACGAAGTTACTCACATTACCACAGTTATAGCATGTCCTCACTCGTTGCTTGGATTTGAACCCACTTGAGTTGTTCTTGGTGAAGTTGGGTCTTGAGTTCCTCTTGTTGCCCCAGAATTGCCTTGACGCAAGAGCCATGTGCTCGTGATAAGCATACTTAGTGTCTTCAGGGCAGCTCTCCTCTTCCTCATCCTCTTCTTCTTCTTCAGAAGCAGCTTTTGCCTTTAAAGCAAGGTTGGGTGAAGCTGTCTTTGAACGAACTCGAGCAAGTGCATTGTCAGTTGTCTCATTCATGATTGACATTGCAATGAATTCATCCAACACCTCACTGGAAGACAAGGAGTGGAAATCTGGTCGTTGGCGAATGACTGATGACATGGCTTTGTTGAAAGGCATGATGGCCTTGAGAAACTTGAGCTTGACCCATGTATCATCCACATCCTTGCTCCCATGATCCTTGAGAGCCACAGCAATAGCAGTCACCCTTCGATAGAGATCACGAGGGTCCTCATCTTTCTTCATCACAAACTCATCGGCCTTATCAAGTACCACTTCATCGTTGGACCGTTGAATGCTTGAGCTTCCCTTGTACAACACCATAATGTGCTCCCAACTGTCCTTAGCAAGAGTGAAGGGGCGCAAATGAGGAAGAACTTCAGGAGGTACTGCGGACTGGAGAATAAACAATGTGGAGTGACTATATTGATTGCCCGCTTCTTCTCTTGGAGTGAGGTTGCTTGGGTCATGGGGATATAGCCTTGCTCGATGATTCTCCATAAATTTGTTGAGCTGTGATTCAAATGAGACTTAATAGAAAATACCCAGTTAGCAAAATCACCCTTTACAAGCTTAGGAGGAGGACCAACAGGGTTAAGACGCGGTGTGGGAACAGGTCCTCCATAGACCATGGGAGGTGGAACTGAGGCATAAGTTGCAGTCCCATCATTTTCGAGAGGAGGAGAAGGTTGCATGCCTTTAGCCGTTTCCTTAGAGGAATTGGCCTCCGAATCTGTGTTGGCAGGTTTAACCACCAACGCCGGTTCGGGAGACCTTTAATTCCATCAATTAACTCTTTAAGCATGTTCTTGACTTCGTTCTTCAAGGACGTCTTGAGGGCGGCCATAGCTGTATTCAAGTCGTCCCTTGTGACTGATGTCAAGGCCATGGCCTCGGGTTGCCCACGGGGAACTCCCTCATCATCTTCCATAATCTTTGGGTGGTGAAACCCTTAACAAAGAGACGTGGCTCTGATACCAATTGAAAGGATCGATATGGTTCACTAGAGGGGGTGAATAGGCAACGACCACTTTTTAATTTATCTTAGCAAGTTAGGGTTAGCAACATAAAGGTTCTCTAAAATGACAACAAGGAGGTGAACCTATATGATGCTACCAACTAAAAGTACTAAGTCAAGCAAGAGATAGTCAATAACAAAAGCATACACAATGTAAAGGTTAGAGATAACCTCAAGTGGAACCAATGAAGACGAGGATGTGTTACCGAAGTTCCTTCCCTTTGACAGGAAGTACGTCTCCGTTAGAGCGGTGTGGAGGCACAATGCTCCCCAATAATCCACTAGGGCCACCGTATTCTCCTCACGCCCTCACACAACGCAAGGTACCGTGATTCCACTATAGGTGCCCTTGAAGGCGGCGACCAAACCTTTACAAACAAGGTTGGGGCAAACTCCACACAAAGCTTGGAGGCTCCCAACAAGACCATGGAGCTTCACCACAATGGAATGTGGCTCCGAGGTGACCTCAACCGTCTAGGGTGCTCAAACACCCAAGAGTAACAAGATCCGCAAGGGATTAGTGGGGGAATCAATTTTCTCTTGGTGGAAGTGTAGATCTAGACCTTCTCAACCAATCCCTAGGAAATCAAAAAGTTTGATTGGCTAGGGAGAGAGACCGGGCACTTTTGAGCTTAGGGAGCAACAATGGAGCTTGGGAGGGTCAAAGGTAGGGTTCTTGAGCAAGAAGAACCCTTTATATAGTGGGGGGAAATCCAATCGTTTTCCCACTCATAGCACGAACCCAACGGTACTACCGCTGTCAGCAGCGGTACTACCGCTGCCACTCCAGCGGTACTACCAATGGATGCAGCGGTACTACCGCTAGCACTTAAGCGGTACTACCGCTGTCTGCAGCGGTCCTACCGCTGATCCCATGGTAGCGCAAAGACACTACCGGGCCTACCACCACCAAGAAAGTCTTCGCAAAAAGTCCGACAAAGTACAGCCGCAAGGAAGGCGGTACTAAAGTCCTAGAGCGGTACTACCGCTGACTAGGGGCGGTACTACCGCCAGCTCTAGCGGTACTACCGCTAGGGGACCTTTTTGCAAGATGAGATAAACAAGAGATGGGAAGAACTCCAAAGTTGCCGGGAAAAGGGGATGGAGATAAAGTGTGTGCGCGCAAAATTGATTCCACCCAAACCTTTCCACTACAGATCCCCTCTTAATAGTACGGTGTTCCTACAACTCAAAGACCAAGAGAATCGTAGAGGACACCGTGCTTTTGTTCCATGGAGGGTGCCGAATCGTCTTGTGCGGTTGACATGTATTATCTGAAAGCTTAATGCACACGATTAGTCCTTTACGGTACTGTCATCAATCACCAAAATTACTTAGGCATAAATATGCCCTAACACCAGCCATTTGTCAGAATGTGGGCCCGTCATCGCTTCTCCACAGCTCGTAGGTTCATTGTTGTCCAACAACATGACCTCCAAGACAGGGTTATCGTACCATTCTGGAGCAGTAAGTGACCTTGTCGACCTACGAGTTTTGTAGTAAATTGATCTGAAGCTTCATGATCACTATCATTAGCTTCCACTTCAATTGGTATAGGCGCCATAGGAACAACTTTCTACGCCCTGCTACACTCTGCTTGAAGTGATGGTTCAATAACCTCATCAAGTTTCCACCATCCTCCCACTCAATTCTTTCGAGAGAAACTTTTTCTCGAGAAAGGACCCGTTTCTAGAAACAAACACTTTGCTTCCGGATCAGATATAAGAGGTATACCCAACTGTTTTGGGTGTCCTATGAAGATGCATTTATCCGCTTTGGGTTTGACCTTATCACTCTGAAACTTTTCACATAAGTGTCGCAACCCCAAACTTTTAAGAAACAACAACTTAGGTTTCTCCAAACCATAGTTCATACGGTGTCATCTCAACGGAATTATGTGGTGCCCTATTAAAAGTGAATGCGGTTGTCTCTAATGCATAACCAATAAACGATAGTGGTAATTCGATAAGTGACATCATAGTATGCACCATATCAAATAGGGCGCGGCTATGATGTTCGGACACACCATCACACTATGGTGTTCTAGGTCGCATGAGATGTGAAACAATTTTCACATTGTGTTAATTGTGTACCAAACTCGCAACTCAGATATTCATCTCTATGATCATATCATAGACATTTTATCCTCTTCTCACGATGATCTTCAACTTCACTCTGAAATTACTTGAACCTTTCAATAATTCAGACGTGTGTTTCATCAAGAAAATACACTAGTATCTACTCAAATAATCTCTGAAGTAAGAACATAAAGATATCCACTTCATGCCTCGGCACTCATTGGACGGCATGCATCGAAATGTATTACTTCAATAAGTTACTTTCTTGTTCCATCTCACTGGAAAACGATGCTTTCAGTCATCTTGCCCATGTGGTATGCTTTGCATGTCTCAAGTGATTCAAAATCAAGTGAGTCTAAATAATCCATATGCATGGAGTTTCTTCATGCGTTTACACCAATAGGCATGGTTCGCGTGTCTCAAACGATTAAAAAATGAGTGAGTCCAAAGATCCATCAGTATGGAGATTCTTCATGCGTTTTACACCAATATGACTTCAAGCGGCAGTGCCACAAGTAAGTGGTACTATCATTACTACTTTGTATCTTTTTGCAACAATATCATGAACATGTGTATCACTACAATCGAGATTCAATAAACTATTGAAGGTATTTATTCAAGCAAATAGAATAACCATTATTCTCTTTAAATGAATAATTGTATTGCAATAAACATGATCTATTCATGTTCATGCTCAATGCAAACACCAAATAACATTTATTTAGGTTCCACACTAATCCCGATGGTAGAGGAAGCGTGCAATGTTTGATCACATCAAACTTGGAAACACTTCCAACACATATCATCACCTCGCCTTTAGCTAGTCTCCGTTTATTCCGTAGCTTTTATTTCAACTTACTAACACTTAGCAACCGAACCGGTATCTAATACCCTGATGCTACTGGGCATACTAGTAATGTACACATCAATATCATGTATATCCAATATACATTTGTCGACTTTGCCAGCCTTCTCATCTACCAGGTATCTAGGGTAGTTCCTCTTCAGTGACTGTTCCCCTCATTACATAAGCACTTAGTCTTTGGTATGGGTTCAACCTTGGGTCTCTTCACTAGAGCAGCAACTGGTTTGTCGTTTCATGAAGTATCCCTTCTTGCCCTTGCCCTTCTTGAAACCAGTGGTTTTACTAGCCATCAACAATTGATGCTCCTACTTGATTTCTAATTCTGCGGTGTCAAACATCGCGAATAGCTCAAGGAGAAGAATCACTATCTCATCTGGAAGATCAACTCCCACTAGATTCAAGCGATCATAACACTCAAACAATCTGAGCACATGCTCAACGATTGAGCTTTTCTCTCCTACTTTGTAGACAAAGAATCTTGTTGGAGGTATCATACCTCTCAACAAGGGAACGAGCATGAAATCCCAATTTTATCTCTTGGAACATCTCATATGTTCCGTGACGTTCAAAATGTCTTCGGCGCCTTAATTCTAAGCCGTTAAGCATTACGCACTGAACTATCACGTAGTTATCAAAAATGTATATGTCAGATGTTCGCAACATCCACATACGACGCTCGAGGTTCAGCACACCGAGCGGTGCATTAAGGACATAAGCCTTCTGTGCAGCAATGAGGACAATCCTCAGTTTACGGACCAAGTCTGCATAATTGCTACTATCAACTTTCAACTAAATTTTCTCTAGGAACATATCTAAAACAGTAGAGCCACAACGCAAGCTACAACATAATTTGCAAAGACCTTTTGACTATGTTCATGATAATGAGTTCAATTAATCATATTACTTAAGAACTCCCACTCAAATAGACATCCCTCTAGTCATTCGAGTGGCGCCTGATCCAAATCCACTAACTCAAGTCCGATCATCATGTGAGTTGACTTTAGCTTCGATGGTGAACATCTCCATGTTGATCATATCAACTATATGATTAATGCTCGACCTTTCGGTCTCTTGTGTTCTGAGGCCATGTCCGTACATGCTAGGCTCGTCAATTTTAACCTGAGTGTTCCGTGTGCAATTGTTTTGCACCCGTTGTATGTGACCGTTGAGTCTATCACACCCAATCATCACGTGGTGTCTCGAAACGACAAACTGTCGCGGCGGTGCATAGTCAGGGAGAACACATTTTTATCTTGAAATTTTAGTGAGGGATCACCTTATACTGCTACCGTCGTCCTAAGTAAAACAAGGTGCATAAAAGAATTAACATCACATGCTAATCATAAGTGACATGATATGGCCATGAACTTGTGCTTCTTGATCTCCATCACCAAAGCACCGGCATGATCTCCATCGTCACCGGCGCCGAACCATGATCTCCATCATCATGATCTCCATCATTGTCCCGCCATGGAGGTTGCCACACTATCTATGATATTACTTCTAAAGATACAACCTAGCGATATAGTAAAAGCATCTGCAAGCACAAATGTTAGTTTAAAGACAACCCTATGGCTCCTGCCGGTTACTGTAGCATCAACGTGCAAGTCGATATTTTACTATTACAACATGATCATCTCATACATCCAATATATCATATCATGTCTTTGGTCATATCACATCACGTGCATACCCTGCAAAAACTAGTTAGACGTCCTCCAATTTATTGTTGCATGTTTTACGTGGCTGCTATGGGTATCTAGTATGATTGCATCTTACTTACGCAAAGCCACAAGGTGAAATGAAAATTTCTATTTAACCTTCGCCAAGGACCGCCTCGGTCAAATCCGATTCAACTAAAGTTGAAGAAACAGACACCCGCCAGTCATCTTTATGCAACAAGTTGCATGTCAGTCGATGAAACCAGTCTCTCGTGAGCGTACGAGTAAACTTGGTTCGGACCGCTTCAATCCAACAACGTTGTTGAATCAAGAAAATACTAAGGAGGGCAGAAATTGAACATCAACGCCCACAAACTCTTTTTTGTTCTTCTCGAGATATCATCTACGCATGAATCTAGCTCATGATGCCACTGTTGGGGAACGTTGCATGGGAAACAAAAAAAATTCCTAAGCACACGCAATACCTGTCCATAGTGATGATCATCTAATAGAGGGGAGAGTGAATCTACATACCCTTGTAGATCGCTAAGCGAAAGTGGACCATATTCTCGATCCAAATCGCAGCCCGTCCCGCGATCTCATCACAATCCATCCCGTGATCCCATCACGATCCATCCCGATCTAGTGCCGAACGGACGACACCTCCGCGTTCAGCACGTGTACAGCTCAATGACGATCCCCACCTTCTTGATGCAGCAAGAGGGGCGGAGAGGTAGATGAGTTCTACAGCACGACGGCATGGTGGTGGTGGTGGATCTATTCCAGCAGGGCTTCGCCTAAGCGCTGCTAAAAACCAATCGAGAGGAAGAACTATGATCTAGAGGAGAGGGTAGCACGTGGCTCAAAATTCTGTGCAAAAACCCTAAAAAACTCTAGTATATATAGGAGGAAGGAGGGAGGAGGCTTGCTCACAAAGGGAAACCTCCCTTGGCTCGGCCGAAGCAAGGAGGGAAGAGTCTTCCTCCAATTCCACTCGGAGGAGGACTCGTCTCCCACTTGTCCACCTCTTTTGGATTTTCCACCTTTTTCCTCATGGGCCTTCTTTGGTTGATTGTCCAGCCCACCAAGCGCTGTTGTGCCACCCCAAAGGCCATGTGGCCCTCTCAGGGAGTGGTGAGCCCACTAGGTGGACCCCCGGAACCCATTCGTCACTCCCGGCAAACTGCCGGTAATCCCTGAAACCTTTCCGGAATCCAAATACCAATTTCCTATATATCAATCTTTGTTTCTGGACCATTCTGGAACTCCTCCTGACATCCTGTATCTCATCCGGGACTTCGAACAACCTTCGGTCACCAACACCTATAACTTAACTATACCAAAACGTCACCGAACCTTAAGTGTGCAGACCCTATGGGTTCGAGAACTATGTAGACATGACCTGAGACACTCCCCTGTCAATAACCAATAGTGGGACCTAGATGTCCATATTGGCTCCTACATATTCTACGAAGATCTCTATCGGTTGAACCTCTATTTCAAGGATTCAGATAATCCCGTATGCAGTTCCCTTTGTCCTTCGGTATGTTACTTGACTGAGGTTCGATAGTCGGTATCTCTATAGCTAGTTCCATCTCGTTACTGGCAAGTCTCTTTACTCATTCTGTAATACAAGATCACGTGACTAACTTCTTAGTCACATTTCTTGCAAGGCTTATTGTGATGTTGTATTACCGAGTGGGCCCCGAGATACCTCTCCGTTACACGGAGTGACAAATCCCAGTCTTGAAACATGCCAACCCAACAGACACCTTTGGAGATACCCGTAGAGCACCTTTATAGTCACCCAGTTACGTTGCAATGTTTCATAACACACAAGGTATTCCTCCGGTGTCTGGGAGTTGCATGATCTCATGGTCATAGGAACATATACATTGACATGCAGAAAACAGTAGCAACAAACTCACACGATCATATGCTACGATCATAGTTTGGGTCTTGTCCATAACATCATTCTCCTAATGATGTGATCCCGTTGTCAGGTGACAATACTTGTTTATGGCCAGGAAACCTTGACCATCTTTGATCAACGAGCTAGTCAACTAGAGGCTCACTAGGGGCAGTGTTTTGTCTATGTATCCACACATGTATTTGAGTTTCCAACAAATACAATTATATCCTGGACAATAAATGATTATCATGAACAAATAAATATAATAATAACTAATTTATTATTGCCTCTAGGGATAATTTCCAACACATACCACATCACCTTCGCAGGAACCATCTTCCTGGGGCGCTGGCCCTCAACATCACGAGGGTCATCTCATATGATCCTATACCACAAATGCACCACATATAGGGGATGCATTCAAATTCTCGTACTCCTAACCACGATAGAGGATGTAGTCATTAGGGCATGCATGTATATTCTGCACCTCTAATCCTAGAGGGCAGAGAACCTTCTTTGCTTCGTACGTACTGTCCGGCAATTCGTTATCCTATGGAAGTTTGTTCTTCATTATTTTTAGTAGCTTCTGAAATCCCTTGTCAGATATACCATTCTCTGCCTTCCATTGCAGCAATTCCAGTGTGGTACTGAGCTTTGTGTTGCCATCTTCGCAATTAGGGTAGAACCCTTTTTTGTGATCCTCTAACATGCGATCGAACTTCAACTTCTCCCTTTCACTTTCGCATTCTCTCTTTGCATCAACAATGACCCGGCGAAGATCAAAATCAGCCAGCACATTTGGTGCCTCTTGATCTTCAGCTTCCCACATTGCAGTATCACCGTATTTAGGGAACATAGGATCCGGATAGTTGGCTTCATCCTCTTCTTCTTCATTGTCTTCCATCATAATCCCTCTTTCTCCATGCTTGGTCCAAACATTATAGTGTGGCATGAAACCCTTCTCAAGCAGGTGCAAGTGAACGGTTTTCGAGGAAGAGTAATCCTTCGTATTCCCACAGACAATACATGAACAATACATAAAAGCATTCTGCTTGTTTGCCTCAGCTGCTTCGAGAAAATTATGCAGGCCGTCAATGTAGTCGGAGGTGCGTCGGTCACCGTACATCCATTGTCGGTTCATCTGCGTGCATTATATAATTAAGTATATAAACAACATACAGATCAAATTGTGCATGTGAATCAAAAAACTCACACTTACACTCCTCCACAAAAACCCGCAAACCACACTACTTCTAGAGCATTTGAAATGAGCTAAACTAGTAGTGAAAGATGAGGACGAAGTTGCTAACTTTTTTAGAACACTTGGATAGTTGGTGTTGGAAATATACCCTAGAGGCAATAATAAATTAGTTATTATTATATTTCCTTGTTCATAATAATCCTTTATTATCCATGCTAGAATTGTATTGATTGGAAACTCAAATACATGTGTGGATACATAGACAACACACTGTCCCTAGTGAGCCTCTAGTTGACTAGTTCGTTGATCAAAGATGGTCAAGGTTTCCTGGCCATAGGCAAGTGTTGTCACTTGATAACGGGATCACATCATTAGGAGAATCATGTGATGGACAAGACCCAAACTATGAACGTAGCATATTGATCGTGTCGTTTTATTGCTATTGTTTTCTGCGTGTCATGTATTTGTTCCTATGACCATGAGATCATATAAATCACTAGCACCGGATGAATACTTTGTATGCATCAAATGTCGCAACGTAACTGGTGACTATAAAGGTGCTCTACAGGTATCTCCGAAGGTGTCCGTTGAGTTAGTATGGATCAAGACTGGGATTTGTCACTCCGTGTGATAGAGAGGTATCTCGGGGCCCACTCGGTAATACAACATCACACACAAGCCTTGCAAGCAATGTGACTAAGTGTAAGTCATGGGATCTTGTATTACGGAATGAGTAAAGAGACTTGCCGGTAACGAGATTGAAATAGGTATGCGGATACCGACGATCAAATCTCGGGCAAGTAACATACCGAAGGACAAAGGAATGACATACGGGATTATATGAATCCTTGACACTGAGGTTTAACCGATAAGATCTTCGGAGAATATGTAGGATCCAATATGGGCATCCAGGTCCCGCTATTGGATATTCACCGAGGAGTGTCTCGGGTCATGTCCAGGTATTTCTCGAACCCGCAAGGTCTGCACACTTAAGGTTCAGTGACGTTTCGACATAGTTGAGCTATAGGTGTTGGTAACCGAAAGTTGTTCGGAGTACCATATGAGATCCAGGACGTCATGAGAAGCTCCGTAATGGTCCGGAGGTAAATATTGATATATAGGAAGTCCTGTTTTGGTCACCGGAAAAGTTTCGGGCTCACCGGTAGTGTACCGGGAGTGCCGGGAGGGGTGCCGGGGACCATCGGGAGGGGTGGCACGCCCCAAGGGGTCTCATGGGCTATGGGAAGAGATAAACCAGCCCCTTGTGGGCTGGAATAAGTTCCCACTAAGGCCCATAAGGTTTGAGAAGGAAAAACACAAGGTGGAAAGAGTTTCCAAGTGGGAAGGTGGAATCCTACTCCAAGTAGGATTAGAGTAGGACTCCTCCACCTCCAATTTCGGCCAAATCTTGAGGGTTTGAGGCTGCCTCCTTCCCTCCCTCCCACCTATATATACTAGAGGTATTGAGGGTTTTTGGGACACAACTTTGCCATGTGCTGCTCGACCCTATACCACGCAGTTTTTCCTCTAGATCGTATTTCTGCGGAGCTTAGGCGAAGCCCTGCTGGAGTAGATCATCACCACCACCGGCGCGCCATCACGCTGCCAGAGAACTCTTCTACCACCCTGCCCCCTCTTGCTGGATCAAGAAGGTGGAGATCATCATCGAGCTGTACGTGTGCTGAACGCGGAGGTGCCGTCCGTTCGGCACTAGATGAGAACGGATCGTGAGACGGATCGCAAGACGGTTCGTGCGACGGATCGCGAGACAGTTCGTGGGGCGGATCGCAGGATGGTTCGTGGAATGGTTCATGGGACGGTTCGTGGGGCTGATCGAGGGACGTGAAGATGTTCCACTACATCAACCGCGTTTCTTAACGCTTCCTGCTGTGCGATCTATAAGGGTATGTAGATCCAAATATCCTCTCGTAGAACGACAACACCATGATAGGTCTCCCTGTTCGAAGGAAAATTTTTGTTTCCCGTGCAACGTTCCCCAACAGTGGACGGTGATGTTCGATTTGCTGCCCTCCTTAGTATTTTCTCGATTCGGTGGTATTGTTCGATTGAAGCGGCCCGGACCGACATTATTCGTACGCTGACGAAAGACTGGTTTCATCGCTTGACATGCAACCTCGTTGCATAAAGATGACTGGCGGGTGTCGGTTTCTTCAACTTTAGTTGAATTGGTTTTGACCGAGGCGGTCCTTGGAGAGGTTAAATAGCAATTTGCACATCTTCGTTGTGGTTTTTGCGTAAGTACGATGCGATCTACTAGATACCCATAGCAGCCACGTAAAACATGCAACAACAAATTAGAGGACGTCTAACTTGTTTTTGCAGGGTATGCTTGTGATATGATATGGCCAATGACGTGATGTGATATATTGGATGTATGAGATGATCATGTTGTAATAGTTAATATCGACTTGCACGTCAATGGTACGGCAACCGGCAGGTGCCATAGGGTTGTCTTTAAACTAACGTTTGTGTTTGCAGATGCGCTTACTATATTGCTAGGACGTAGCTTTAGTAGTAATAGCATAAGTAGCATGACAACCCCGATGTCGACACGTTGATGGAGATCATGGTGTGGCGTCGGTGACAAGAAGATCTTGCCAGTGCTTTGGTGATGGAGATCAAGAAGCACATGATGATGGCCATATCATGTCACTTATGAATTGCATGTGATGTTAATCCTTTTATGCACCTTATTTTGCTTAGAACGACGGTAGCATTATGAGGTGATCTCTCACTAAAATTTCAAGATGAAATTGTGTTCTCCCTGACTGTGCCCCGTTGCGATAGCTCGTCGTTTCGAGACACCACGTGATGATCAGGTGTGACAGACTCAACATTCACATACAACGGGTGAAAAACAGTTGCACACGCGGAACACTCGGGTTAAACTTGACGAGTCTAGCATGTGCAGACATGGCCTCGGAACACAAGAGACTGAAAGGTCGAGCATGAATCATATAGTTGATATGATTAGCATAGAGATTCTTACCACTGAAACTATTCTCAACTCATTTGATGATCGGACTTGAGTTAGTGGATTTGGATCATGTACCACTCAAATTACTAGAGAGATGTACTTTTTGAGTGGGAGTTCTTAAGTAATATGATTAATTGAACTAATTATCATGAACATAGTCTAATGGTCTTTGTGAATTATGATGTAGCTTCCGCTATAGCTCTACTGTTTTTATATGTTCCTAGAGAAAATTTAGTTGAAAGTTGATAGTAGCAACTTTGCGGACTGAGTCCATAAAACTGAGGATTGTCCTCATTGCTATGCAGAACGCTTGTGTCCTTAATGCACCACTCGGTGTGTTGCACCTCGAGCGTTGTCTGTGGATGTTGCAAACATCTGACATACACGTTTTGATGACTACGTGATAGTTTAGTGTGTAATACTTAATGGCTTAGAAGCAAGGTGCCGAATACGTTTTGAAACGTCGGGGAACATAAGAGATGTTCTAGGAGATGAAATTGAGATTTCATGCTCGTGCCCTTGTTGAGAGGTGTGAGACCTCCGACAAGATTATTTGTCTACAACGTAAAGGAGAAAAACTCAATCATTGAGCATGTTCTCAGATTGTCTGAGTACAACAATCGCTTGAATCAAGTGGGAGTTGATCTTCCAGATGAGATAGTGATGGTTCTCCAAAGTCACTACCACTAAGCTGCTAAAGCTTCGTGATGAACTACAACATATCAAGGATAGATATGATGATCCTTGAGTGATTCGCAATGTTTGACACTGCGAAAGTAGAAATCAAGAAGAAGCATCAATTTTTGATGGTTAGTAAAACCGCTAGTTTCTAAAAGGGCAAGGGTTTGAAGGGATACTTCATGAAATGGCAAACTAGTTGCTGCTCTAATGAAGAAACCCAAGATTGAACCCAAACCCGAGACTAAGTGCTTCTGTTATGAGGGGAACGGTCATGGAGGCGGAGCTACCCTAGATACTTGGTACATAAGAAGGCTGGCAAAGTCGACAAAAGTATATTTGATATACATGATATTGATGTGTACTTTACTAGTACTCCGAGTAGCACGAGGGTATTGGATACCGGTTCGGTTGCTAAGTGATTAGTAACTCGAAATAATAGCTACGGTATAAACGGAGATTAGCTAAAGGCGAGGTGATGATAAGTGTTGGAAGTGTTTGCAAGGTTCGTGTGATCAAACATCGCACGCTCCCTCTATCATCGGGATTGGTGATAAAACCTAAATAATAATTATTTGGTGTTTGCGTTGAGCATGAACACGATTGGATCGTGTTTATTGCAATACGATTATTCATTTAAAGAGAATAAAAGTTATTCTATTTACTTGAATAATTACCCTCAATGGTTTATTGAATCTCGATCGTAGTGTTACACATGTTCATAATATTTGTGCCAAAAGATACAAAGTAATAATGACAGTACCACTTAGTTGTGACACTGCTACTTGAGTCATGTTGGTATAAAATGCATGAACAAGCTCCATGCTGATGGATCTTTGTACTCACTCATTTTTGAAACGTTTGAGACATGCAAACCATACATGTTGGTATAAATGCATGAAGAAGCTCCATAGAAATGGATCGTTTGGACTCACTTGATTTTGAATCACTTGAGACATGCAAATCATGCCACATGAAACAAGAGAGTAACTTGTTGGGAGTAATACATTTTTATGTGTGCAGTCCAATGAGTGCTGAGGCACGCAGTGGATGTCGTTATGTTCTTACTTCACTGACGATTTGAGTAAATACAGGAGTATTTACTTGATGAATCACAAGTTTGAAATATTGAAAAGTTCAAAGCTATTTCAGAGTGAAGTTCGTCGTGACAAGATGATAAACTATCTATGATATGATCATAGAGATGAATATCTGAGTTACGAGTTTTGGTACGCAGTTAAGACAATGTGGAAATTGTTTTGCAATTCATGCCACCTAGAACACCATAGTGTGATGGTGTGTCCGAACGTCATAGCTACGCTCTATTTTGATATGGTACATACTATGATGTCTCTGATCGAATTACCACTATCGATTATGGGTTATGCATTAGAGACAATCGCATTAACTTTATATAGGGCACCGCGTATTTCCGTTGAGATGACACAGTATAGACTATGGTTTGGAGAAACCTGAGCTGTCATTTCTTAAAAGTTTGGGGCTGCGACGCTTATGTGAAAAAGTTTCAGTTTGATAAGCTCGAACCCAAAGCAGATAAATGCTTCTTCATATGATATCTAAAACAGTTGGATACATCTCCTATCTCAGATCGGGAAGCAAAGTATTTGTTTCTAAAAACGGTTCCTTTCTCGAGGAAAGGTTTCTCTCGAAAGAATTGAGTGGGAGGGTGGTGGAACTTGATGAGGTTAGTGAACCGTCACTTCAACCAGTGTGTAGCAGGGTGCATGAAGATGTTCATGTGGCGCTTACACCAATTGAAGTGGAAGCTGATGATGGTGATCATTGAGCTTCGAATCAAGTTACTAAAAACCTCGTAGGTCGACAAGGTCGCGTACTACTACAGAGTGGTATGGTAACCCTGTCTTGGAGGTCATGTTGTTGAACAAGAATGAACCTACGAGCTATGGAGAAGTGATGGTGGGTCCGGATTCTGACAAATGGCTGGAAGCCATGAAATCCGAGAGAGGATCCATGTAGACTTTGGAAGAACTATTTGATGGTCGTAGGACTATTGAGTAAAGATAGATCTTTAAAAGGAAGACACACGATGATGGTGACTGTTCACCATTGGGGAAAGCTCGACTTGTCGCAAAGATGTTTCTGACAAGATCAAAGAGTTGACTATGATGAGACTTTCTCACTCGTAGCGATGCTAAAAGTCTGTTGGAATTATGTTAGTAGTTGTTGCATTATTTATGAAATATTGCACATAGGAAATCAAAACATTGTTTCCTCGACGGTTTCCTTGAGGAAAGATTGTATGTGATACAACCAGAAGGTTTTGTCAATCCTAAGGATACTAACAAGTATGCAAGCTCCTGTGATCCTTTCATGGACTCGTGCAAGCATGTCGGAGTTGGAATATACGCTTTGATGAGATGATCAAAAGCTTTTGAGTTTGTACAAGGTTTATGAGAAACTTGTATTTCCAAAGAAGTGGGTGGGAGCACTATAGTATTTCTGATAAAGTATATGTGGTTGACATATTGTTGATCGGAAGTAATGTAGAATTTCTGTAAAGCATAAAGGTTGTTTGAAAGGGGTTTTTTCTAAGGAAAGACCTGGATAGAGATACTTGAACATTGAGCATCAAGATCTATGGAGATAGATCAAAATGCTAAGGAGAACTTCCAAATGAAATGCATGTCTTGACAAGTTTTCGAAGGAGTTCAAACTAGATCAGTAGAGAAGGAGTTCTTGGTCGTGTTGTAAGTTGTGAATATGATTAAGACTCGAAAGCCAGACCACGGCAGAAGAAAGAGAAAGGACGAAGGTCGCCCCCTATGCCTTAGTCGTAGACTCTACAGTATGCCATGTTGTGTACCGCACCTGATGTGTGCCTTTCCACAAGTCTATTAAGAGGTACAGAGAGTGATCCAGGATTGAATCACTGAACAGCGGTCAAAGTTATCCTTAGTAACTAATGGACTAAGCAATTTATCTCGATTATGGAGGTGGTTGAAGAGTTCGTCGTAAAGGGTTACGTCGATGCAAGCTTTGACACTAATCCGAATAACTATGAGTAGTAAAATGGATTCGTATAGTAGAATAGATATTTGGAGTATTTCTGAATAGCACGTAGTAGCAGCATCTATAAGATGACATAAAGATTTGTAAAGCACACAGGGATCTGAAAGTTTCAGAATCGTTGACTAAAACCTCTCTCACGAGCAAGACGTGATCAGAACCCAGAACTATATGGGTGTTGGATTCGCTGAAATCACATGGTGATGTCAACTAGATTATTGACTCTAGTGCAAGTGGGAGACTGTTGGAAATATGTCCTAGAGGCAATAATAAATTAGTTATCATTATATTTCCGTGTTCATAATAATCGTTTATTATCCATGCTAGAATTGTATTGATTGGAAATTCAAATACATGTGTGGATACATAGACAACACACTGTCCCTAGTGAGCCTCTAGTTGACTAGTTCGTTGATCAAAGATGGTCAAGGTTTCCTGGCCATAGGCAAGTGTTGTAACTTGATAACGGGATCACATCATTAGGAGAATCATGTGATGGACAAGACCCAAACTATGAATGTAGCATATGGATCGTGTCGTTTTATTGCTATTGTTTTCTGCATGTCAAGTATTTGTTCCTATGACCATGAGATCATATAACTCACTGGCATCGAAAGAATACCTTGTGTGCATCAAACGTCGCAACGTAACTGGGTGACTATAAAGGTGCTCTACAGGTATCTCCAAAGGTGTCCGTTGAGTTAGTCTGGATCAAGACTGGGATTAGTCACTCCGTGTGACAGAGAGGTATCTCGGGGCCCACTCGATAATACAACATCACACACAAGCCTTGCAAGCAATGTGACTAAGTGTAAGTCACGGGATCTTGTATTACGGAACGAGTAAAGAGACTTGCCGGTAACGATATTGAAATAGGTATGCGGATACCGACGATCAAATCTCGTGCAAGTAACATACCGAAGGACAAAGGGAATGGCATACGAGATTATATGAATCCTTGACACTGAGGTTCAACCGATAAGATCTTCGGAGAATATGTCGGATCCAATATGGGCATCCAGGTCCCGCTATTGGATATTGACCGATGAGTGTCTCGAGTCATGTCTACATAGTTCTCGAACCCGCAGGGTTTGCACATTTAAGGTTCGATGACGTTTCAGTACAGTTGAGTTATAGGTGTTGGTAACCAAAATTTGTTCGGAGTCCCAGATGAGATCCAGGACATCATGACAAGCTCCGGAATGGTCCGGAGGTAAAGATTGATATATAGGAAGTCCTGTTTTGATCACCGGAAAAGTTTCGGGCTCATAGGTAGTGTACCGGGAGTGCCGGGAGGGGTGCCGGGGACCATCAGAGGGGTGTCACGCCCCATGGGGTCTCATGGGCTATGGGAAGAGATAAACCATCCCCTACTGGTCTGGAATGAGTTCCCACTAAGGCCCATAAGGTTTGAGAAGGAAAAACCACACGGTGGAAAGAGTTTCCAAGTGGGAAGGTGGAATCCTACTCCAAGTAGGATTAGAGTAGGACTCCTCCACCTCCAATTTCGGCCAAACCTTGAGGGTCTGAGGCTGCCTCCTCACCTCCCTCCCTCCTATATATACTAGAGGTATTGAGGGTTTTTGGGACACAACTTTGCCACATGCTGCTCGACCCTATACCACGCAGTTTTTCCTCTAAATCGTATTTCTGCGGAGCTTAGGCGAAGCCCTGCCGGAGTATACCATCACCACCACCGGCATCCCGTCACGCTGCCGGAGAACTCTTATACCTCTCCACCCCCTATTTCTGGATAAAGAAGGTCGATATCTTCATCAAGTTGTACGTGTGCTGAACGCGGAGGTGCCGTCCGTTCGGCACTAGTTCCGAACGGATCGTTAGACGGATCGCAAGATGGTTCGTGCGACGGATCATGAGACGGTTCGTGGGACGAATCGTGGGATGGTTCGTGGGACGGATCGCAGGAAGGTTCATGGGATGGTTCGTGGGACTGATCGAGGGACGTGAAGACGTTCCACTACATCAACCGCATTTCTTAACGCTTCTTGTTGTGCGATCTACAAGGGTACGTAGATCCATATCTCCTCTCGTAGATGGACATCACCATGATAGGTCTTCGTGTGCGTACGAAATTTTTTGTTTCCCATGCAACGTTCCCCAATAGTTGGTGCACCGCCAAACCTAGAAAAATGTTGGGGGAAATGTGATGAGGAACGTAGCATGGGAAACAAAAAATTTCCTATGCACACGCAATACCTATCCATGGTGATGATCATCTACGGGAGGGGAGAGTGAACCTACATACCCTTGTAGATCGCCAAGCGGAAGCGTATATAACGCGGATGATGTAGTGGAACATCTTCTCAATTCAAATTGCAGCCCGTCCCCGATCTCATCACAATTTTTCCCGCGATCCCATCACGATCCATCCCGATCTAGTGCCGCACAGACGACACCTCCACGTTCAGCACACATACATCTCGATGACGACCCCCGCCTTCTCGATCCAGCAAGAGAGACGGGGAAGTACATGAGTTCTCCGACAGCGTGATAGGTGCGCTGGTGATTGTGGAGATCTATTCCTGCAGGGCTTAGCCTAAGCACCGCAGAAATACGATCCAGAGGAAGAACTACAAACTAGAGGAGAGGGTAGCACGTGGCTGAAATTGTGTGTCTCAAAAACCCTCAATACCTCTAGTATATTAGGAGGGCGGGAGGGAGGGGAGGAGGAAGCCTCAAACCCTCAAGGTTTGGCCGAAATTGGAGGTGGAGGAGCCCTACCCCAATCCTACTAGGAGTAGGATTCCTCCTTTCCACTTGGAAACCCTTTCCACCTTTGGGTTTTTGCCTCTCAAACCTCATGGGCCTTAGTGGGAGCTTAAGTCAGCCCACTAGGGGCTGGTTTGTATCCTCCCACAGACCGTAAGGCCCCTCGGGGCATGACACCCTGCTACTTCTCAAACAACAGCGCCAGAAATTGACACGTTGACGGAGATTGGGCTTGCGTTGGTTTTTCCCTTGAAGAGGAAAGGGTGATGCAGCATAGGAGCAGTAAGTATTTCCCTCAGTTTGAGAACCAAGGAATCGATCCAGAAAGAGGGTCTCGTCAAGTCCAGAGTACCTGCGCAAACACAAACAAGCTTGCACCCAACGCTTCAAAGGGGTTGTCAATCCCTTCAAGATTGTTTGCAAAGTGACATCTGAAGGCCGAAAGTGCAACGAAGTAAAAAGTGTAAGGCTGAAAATATGATGTGGAGTAGACCATGGGGGCCATAGTGTTCACTAGAGGCTTCTCTCAAAATAGCAAGTATTACGGTGGGTGAACAAATTACTATCGAGCAATTGATAGAACCGCGCAAAGTCATGACGATATCTAAGGCAATGATCTAGCATATATGCATCACGTCCGAGACAAGTAGACCGATACTTTCTGCATCTACTACTATTACTCCACACATCGCCGCTATCCAGCATGCATCTAGTGTATTGAGTTCATGTCGAACAGAGTAACGCTTTAAGCAAGATGACATGATGTAGAGGGATAGTCTCAAACCAATGATGAAAACCCCATCTTTTACCCTTGATGGCAACAACACGATACATGCCTCGCTACCTCTTCTGTCACTGGGTGAGGTCACCGCACGGTATGAACCCAAAACCAAGCACTTCTCCCATGGAAAGAATCATAGATCTAGTTGGCCAGACAAAACCCACAACTCGAAGAGAATTACAAGGATATGAAATCATGCATAAGAGAGATCAGAAGAAACTCAAATAAGATTCATAGATAATCTGATCATAAATCCACAATTCATCGGATCTCGACAAACACACCGCAAAAGAAGATTACATCAAATAGATCTCCATGAAGATCATGGAGAACTTCGTATCGAAGATCCAAGAGAGAGAAGAAGCCATCTAGTTACTAGCTATGGACTTGTAGGTCTATGGTGAACTACTCACGCATCATCGGAGAGGTCATGGTGTTGATGGAGAAGTCTTCCTCATCCGAATCCCCCCTCCGGCAGGGCACCAGGATGTGCCCCAGATGGGATCTTGCGGAGACAGAAGCTTGCGGCGGCGGAAAAGTGATTACGATGTTCCCCTGATTTTTTGGGGAATATTTGGGAATTTATAGGCGCAAGATCTAGGTCAGGGGACCTCCAGGGGGCCCACAAGCCTGCATGGCGCACCCCCCTGGCCGCGGGGTGGGGTCTTGTGGGTCCCGTGGGGCTCTTCTAGCTTGGCCTCCAAGCTCTCCGATCTTCTTCCGTTCCAGAAAAAATCTTTTCGGGGATTTTCTTCCGTTTGGACTCCGTTTCTAAATCTCCTCTGAAAGGGGTCAAAAACATGGAAAAAAAGAGGAACTAGCACTTGGCACTGGATTAATAAATTAGTCCCAAAAAATAAATAAAAGACATGCAAAACATCCAAAGTTTGACAAGATAATAGCATGAAACCATCAAAAATTATACATACGTTGGAGACGTATCAAGCATCCCCAACCTTAACTCCTGCTCGTCCTCGAGTAGGGAAGTTATAAAGAATGAATTTTTGATGTGGATTGCTACCTAGCATAGTTGTCCTTTGCAACTTATTTCACGTGGCATGAATGTTCAGATCCGTACAATTCAAAACAATAGTTTGCTATTGACATGAAAACAGTAATACTTCAAGCAAACTAGCAAAGTAATCATGAACTTTCAAAATAACAAGGCCAAAGAAAGTTATCCCTACAAAATCATACAGTCTGGCTATGCTCCCTCATCCTCACATAACTAATGTAAATCATGCACAACCCCGAAATTTGCCAAGTAAATGTTTTCGCACTCTTACTTTCTCAAATTTTTTATAACTATCACGCAATACATGAGCGTGAGCCATGGATATAGTACTATAGGTGGAATAGAGTCTGGTGGTGGTTGTGAGACCAAAAAGGAGGAGATGGTCACATTGACTCGGCGTATCAATAGGCTATGGAGATGCCCATTAATAGATATCAATGTGAATGCGTAGGGATTGCCATATAAGAGATGCACTAGAGCTATAAGTATGTGAAAGCTCAAAAGGAAAACTAGTGGGTGTGCATCCAACTTGCTTGCTCACGAAGACCTAGGGCAATTTTGAGGAAGCCCATCATTGGAATATACAAGCCAAGTTATATAAAAGATTCCCACTGGCATATGGTAGTGACAAAGCAAGAAGCTCTCAATCATGAAGAACATGGTGCTAACATGAAGCACAAGTGTGGAAAAAGATAGTAGCATTGTCCCTTCTCTCGTGTTCTCTCATTTCTCTTTTTTTAGCTCTTAGCCTCTTTTTTTCTTTTCTCTTTTTTTGTTTTTGGGCTCTTTGGCCTCCTTTTTTTATTTCTTCACATGGTACAATGCTCTAATAATGATGATCATCACACTTTTAGTTACTCAAAGCTCAAAGATCACAATGATGATGACTCCATAGGAAATGCCTCCGGGAGTGTACCGGGATGTGCAACGATCTAGTATGATCATGCAATGGCAATATGAGAGTGATGGCACAAGTCATGAGACGGAATGGTGGTAGTTGCATGGCAATATATCTCGGAATGGCTATGAAAATGCCATAGTAGGTAGGTATGGTGGCTGTTTTGAGGAAGGAATTTGGTGGGTTTGTGCACCGGCGAGAATTGGGCGGCACTAGAGAGGCTAGCAATGGTGGAAGGTGAAAGTGCATCTATACCATGGACTCAACATTAGTCATAAAGAACTCACATACTTGTTGCGAAAGTTTTTATTAGTAATCGAAAAAAGTGCTAAACGCATACTCCGAGGGGAAGGGTTGGTAGGTGTAAACCATCGCGTGATCCTGACCTCAACACAAAGGATGGCAATCAATAGATCAATTATGCTCCGACTTCCTAACATAGTGGTTCACCATACATGCATGCTACGGGAATCACTAATTTCAACACAATCATTTCTAGATTCACAACACCCTACTGACATAGCTTTTAATATTCCCGAATCCATGTCACAAAACTAATTGAGAGGAATCGAAACTTTTCTTTCTACTCAATGCACATGAAGATGGAGGTTTTTGCATCCTCTTTGGGTACCTAGCACATGGGACTACTTTCATAGCATAAGCCAACTACAAAATCACACACCGCCGTTCTCTAAAGATATAAGTGAAGCACAAGAGCAAAAGTATCTAGCTCAAAAGATATAATTGAAGCACTAGAGCAAAAGTATCTAGCTCAAAAGATAAGTGAAGCATAATGAGCATTCTAGCAAAATCACAATGAGTCCATGTCTCTCTCTCTCAAAAAGGTGTGCAGCAAGGATGATTGTGACACAACAAAAAGAAAAGACTATTATGATACAAGACGCTGCAAGCAAAACACATATCATGTGGTGAATAAAAATATAGCCCCAAGTAATGTTACCGATGGATTGAAGACGGAAGAGGGGATGCCTTCCCGGGGCATCCCCAAGCTTAGGCTTTTTGGTGTCCTTGAATTTGGCTTGGGGTGCCTTGGGCATCCCCAAGCTTGAGCTCTTTCCACTCCTTATCTCTTTGTCCATGAGAATATCACCCAAAACTTGAAAACTTCACAACACAAAACTTAAACAGAAACTTGTGATAACATTAGTACAAGAAAACAAACTACCACTTCTTTTGGTACTGTAGCAAACTTGAATTCCATCTATATTGATGACGGTCTAATGTATTCTCACTTTTCCATGGCTAGTAGCCCCCGATACTAACCATATTTCATCAAAACAAGCAACTAACTCAACAAAAAACAGAATCTGTCAAAAACAGACCAGTCTTTAGCAATCTGTATACTTCGTATACTTCTGGTACCTCAAAAATTCTGAAACATTACGACAGTCTGGGGAAAAAGCATATCAATCAGCAGAAAAAAGAATCAACTCAAAAGATCTTTCTGAATAAAAATGAAAAATCATCTCGTGAGCGAAATGTTTCTGTCTTTTTCCAGCAGGATCAAACAACCATTACCAAGACTGATCATAAAAGCTTTGCTTGGCTCAAACACAAAAAGAAACACAAAAAACACAATCACAACAGAATTATTAAAGTGTGGACGCAAAAAAACAGAAAGAAAAAGATAAATTCATTGGGTTGCCTCCCAACAAGCGCTATTGTTTAACGCCCATAGCTAGGCATAGAAGCGATAGAATCACGTATCGTCGTCTTTGGTGCTCAAACCATAAGTGGCCCTCATCATGGATTCATAAGGCAATCTTATTTTTTTTTCTAGGAAAGTGTTCCATACCCTTCCTTAAAGGAAATTGAAATCTAATATTCCCTTCCTTCATATCGATGATGGCACCAATAGTCCTTAGGAAAGGTCTACCAAGAATAATAGGGCATGTAGGATTGCAATCAATGTCAAGCACAATGAAATCCATGGGTACATAGTTCCTATTTGCAATAATAAGAACATGATTGATCCTTCCCATGGGTTTCTTGACAGTAGAATCAACAAGATGCAAATTAAGAGAACACTCTTCAATCTCATTAAAACCCAGAACATCACATAAAGACTTTGGAATCGCACAAACACTAGCACCCAAATCACACAAAGCATTGCACTCATAGCTTTCTAGGTATAGAGACTTCCAATTCAAGTTTCTCTTCAAGAGCTTTCATCATAGCTTCGACGATATGATCGGTAAAGGCTTTGTTTTGGCTATAAGCGTGTGGAGAGTTCAACATGGATTGCATCAAAGAAATGCATTCAATCAAGGAGCAACTATCATAATTGAATTCCTTGAAACCTACGGTAGTAATTTCATTACTACTCAAAGTTTTAAAGTCTTCTACTCCATTTTTAATGCTTTTAGCATCAAGATAGATGGACTCCGAATCATTGGGGCACTTTTCAACCATAGTGGATTCATATCCAGACCCATAATCATTAGGTTTGACACAAGAAAACAAAGATTCAATGGGAGTCACACCAAGCACTTTAAGATCTTCGTGATTCTCATCACGAGAACACGCCTTTTTAAGCCATTCATGTCTAGCACGAATTTGGCAGTTCTTTCTTGGCTCTCAATCATGGAAACATCCATAGATTTCAAAGTTTCATCCATGTTGATTTTGGGAGGAGCACATCTAACTTTCAAAGCATCAACATCACAAGAAATTCTATCAACGCTCTTAGCCAAATCGTTAATTTTGAGTAGTTTTTCCTCTATGGACGCATTGAAAATCTTTTGAGAGTTGATGAACTCTTTGATATTAGTCTCTAGATCAGAGGGTAATCTATTGTAATTTCCATGAGTATTGTTGTAGGAGTTGCCAAAATTATTAGAGGAGTTACTAGGAAAAGGCCTAGAAACATAGTTTCCTCTAAAAGCATTGTTGTTGCCAAAGCTATTCCTACCAACAAAATTAACATCCAAGCTAGCGTTGCTACTCTCAATCAAAGAAGACAAAGGCATATCATTAAGATCCAAAGGAGCACTTCTACTAGCAACCAAATTCATTAACTCATCCATCTTAGCACTCAACGAGTTAATTTCTTCTATAGCGTGTACCTTCTTACTAGTAGGTGACCTTTCAGTGTGCCATTGAGAGTAGTTTGTCATGATGTTGTCTAAGAGCTTTGTGGCTTATCCTAACATAATTTCCATGAACATTCCACCCGAGGCGGAGTCCATGATATTTCTAGAAGAGAAATTCAAGCAAGCGTAAAAGATTTGAATAATCATCCAAAGGCTCAAGCCAGGAGCGGGACAATTTCTAATCATTAATTTCATTCTCTCCCAAGCTTGTGCAACATGCTCATGACCATGATGCTTGAAATTCATGATATCATTACGGAGAGAGATGATCTTAGCCGACGGAAAATACTTGGATATATAAGCATCTTTGCACTTATCCCAAGAATCGATACTATTTTTGGGCAAACAAGAAAACCAAGTTTTTGCGCGATCTCGCAACAAGAAAGGAAAAAAGCTTCAATTTAATCATGTCATTATCCACATCTTTTTTCTTTTGCATATCGCAAAGCTCAATGAAGGTATTGAGATGGGATGCGACATCTTCACTAGGAAGGCGAGAGAATTGCTCTTTCATAACAAGATTCAGAAAAGCGGCATTGATTTCGTATGACTCCGCACTAGTGGCGGGAGCAATCGGAGTACTATAAAATCATTATTATTAGTATTCGAGAAGTCACAAAATTTGGTGTTTTCGTTCATGGTGACTTCAGCAAGCAAGCAAGCACACAAGCAAACAAAAAGCGGGCGAGAAAAGGGGCAAACCAAAAAGGCAAATTGGTGAAGTGGATGAGAGAAAAACGAGAGGCAACTGGCAAACAAAGTAAATGCAAGAGATGAGTTTGCGACACTTACTTGGATGAGTTCTTGACTTGATCTTCCTCCCCGGCAACGGCGCCAGAAATCCTTCTGCTACTTCTCAAACAACAGCGCCAGAAATTGACACGTTGACGGAGATTAGGCTTGCGTTGGTTTTTCCCTTGAAGAGGAAAGGGTGATGCAGCACAGGAGCACTAAGTATTTCCCTCAGTTTGAGAACCAAGGTATCGATCCATAAGGAGGGTCACGTCAAGTCCAGAGTACCTGCGCAAACACAAACAAGCTTGCACCCGACGCTTCAATGGGGTTGTCAATCCCTTCAAAATTGTTTGCAAAGTGAGATCTGAAGGCAGAAAGTGCAACAAAGTAAAAAAAGTGTAAGGCTGAAAATATGGTGTGGAGTTGACCCTGGGGGCCATAGTGTTCACTAGAGGCTTCTCTCAAAATAGCAAGTATTACGGTGGGTGAACAAATTACTGTCGAGCAATTGATAGAACCGCGCAAAGTCATGACGATATCTAAGGCAATGATCTAGCATATAGGCATCACGTCCGAGACAAGTAGACCGATACTTTCTGCATCTACTACTATTACTCCACACATCGACCGCTATCCAGCATGCATCTAGTGTATTGAGTTCATGACGAACAGAGTAACGCTTTAAGCAAGATGAGATGATGTAGAGGGATAATCTCAAACCAATGATGAAAACCCCATCTTTTTACCCTTGATGGCAACAACACGATACGTGCCTCGCTACCCCTTCTGCCACTGGGTGAGGTCACCGCACGGTATGAACACAAAACCCACAACTCGAAGAGAATTACAAGGATATGAAATCATGCATAAGAGACATCAGAAGGAACTCAAATAAGATTCATAGATAATCTGATCATAAATCCAGAATTCATCGGATCTCGACATACACACCGCAAAACAAGATTACATCGAATAGATCTCCATGAAGATCATGGAGAACTTTGTATTGAAGATCCAAGAGAGAGAAGAAGCCATCTAGTTACTAGCTATGGACCCGTAGGTCTATGGTGAACTACTCACGCATCATCGGGGACGTCATGGTGTTGATGGAGAAGCCTTTCGTGTCTGGATCCCCCCTCCGGCAAGGCACCAGGACGTGCCCCAGGTTACATCTTGCGGAGACAGAAGCTTCCGGCGGCGGAAAAGTGATTATGATGCTCCCCTGATTTTTTTGGGAATATTTGGGAATTTATAGGCGCAAGATCTAGGTCAGGGGACCTCCAGGGGGCCCACAAGCCTGCATGGCGCGCCCCCCTGGCCGCTGGGTGGGGGCTTGTGGGGCCCCTGGGGCACTTCTGGCTTGGCCCCCAAGCTCTCCGATCATCTTCCGTTCCAGAAAAAATCTTTTCGGGGATTTTCTTCCGTTTGGACTCCGTTTCAAAATCTCCTCTGAAAGGGGTCAAAAACATGGAAAAAACAGGAACTCGTACTTGGCACTAGATTAATAAGTTAGTCCCAAAAAATAAATAAAAGTCATGCAAAACATCCAAAGTTTGACAAGATAATAGCATGAAACCATCAAAAATTATAGATACGTTGGAGACGTATCACACCCCTCCCAATCGTCCCCGGAACCCTCCCGGCACTCCCGGTACACTATCGATGAGCCTGAAACTTTTCCGGTGACCAAAACAGGACTTCCTATATATCAATCTTTACCCCGAACCATTTTGAAGCTCCTCGTGACGTCCGGGATCTCATCCGGGACTCTGAACAACTTTCAGTTATCAACACCTATAACTCAACTATACCGAAACGTCACCGAACCTTAAGTGTGCAGACCATGCGGGTTCGAGAACTATGCAGACATGACCTGGGACATTCTCCGGTCAATAAACAATAGCGAGGCCTGGATGTCCATATTGGCTCCTACATATTCTATGAATCGGTTGAACCTCTCTGTCAAGGATTCAGTTAATCCCGTATGATGTTCCCTTTGTCCTTCGGTATGTTACTTGCCCGAGATTCGAACATCGGTATCTCCATACCTAGTTCAATCTCATTACCGGCAAGTCTCTTTACTCCTTCCATAATACAAGATCATGTAACTAACTCCTTAGTCACATTGCTTGCAAGGCTTGTTGTGATGTCGTATTACCGAGTGGGCCCCGAGATACCTCTCCATCACACGGAGTGACAAATCCCAGTCTTGATCCATGCCAACCCAATAGACACCTTTGGAGATACCTGTAGAGCACCTTTATAGTCACCGAGTAACGCTGCGACGTTTGACACACACAAGGTATTCCTCCGGTGTCTGTGAGTTGCAGGATCTCATGGTCATAGGAACAGATACATTGACATGCAGAAAACAATAGCAATAAACTGACACGATCATATGCTACGTTTATAGTTTGGGTCTTGTCCATCACATCATTCTCCTAATGATGTGATCCCGTTATCAAGTGACAACACTTGCCTATGGTCAGGAAACCTTGACCATCTTCGATCAACGAGGTAGTCAACTAGAGGCTCACTAGGGACAGTGTGTTGTCTATGTATCCACGCATATATTTGAGTTTCCAATCAATACAATTCTAGCATGGATAATAAACGATTATCATGAACAAGGAAATATAATAATAACCAATTTATTATTGCCACTAGGGCATATTTTCAACAAAATGAAGCTTGGAGGTCGAGCTTGGAGAGGAAAGAAAGCTTAAGAGTGGCTTGGGCATTTCATCAAACACCTCATGTGCATAGGAGGTGAGAACATAGTAGCACACACCTGCACACGCTGGCCGGCCGAAAATGAGAGGAGTGAGCGGGCAGGGACGCGCATATATATGCATCCTTTTAGTCCTGGTTGTATCTAGAACCAGGACTGAAGACAGTCATATAGTCCTGGTTCCACACACGAACCGGGACTAAAGGGGTTGGCGAGGAGCCAAGCCCTTTAGTCCCGGTTCGTGGCTGGAACCGGGACTAAAGGTCCCAGACGAATCGGGGCTGGTGCCCGCCGAGGCCCGACCGATGTCCTGACCGCTTGAACCGGGACTAACATTAGTCCCGGTTTGTAAGTCGACTGGGACTGTTGCTCTAATCTGGCAAAAACCAATGCCTATTTTTACTAGTGTCTCTATGTTCACAAAACAACGGTGGTCTTTGATTGCAAGGTAGTGATTGATACTATTAGAAAGGGGTACATCTTCTTAGGGAAACTCTTAATATCATACGGCTAATACGAGGGAAACGCGAGACCAATCATGCGTCGTTGATTCATACTTGATCCCACGGCCAAGAGACTCCAGCAAAATCTACTCCTCATTCCCCCGTGTTTTACGCTGCTAGGTTGGCAGCTTCCCATAATCCCTTGCATGATGCCCAGATCGCATCTCCTAAGTTCGAATCTCCAACCTCCAACCCCTGTTATCCAATGCGTCATCCATGCTCGCTCCGGCAGCGCTGGCCAGGTTGGATCCGTCCGGCCGCCCAGCTCTCGATGCGCCTCCCAGTCCACCACACATGTCGTTCTCCACTACGTCGCCGACGAGCCCGTCTCTCCGTCATTTCTCCGTGATCCATCTTCCCTCCACACTGCCTCCACCAGCAAAGCCATCTTGACCAGATGTGCTCCTCCACCCCCACCTTCCTGCCTAGGCTTTCAACAACAATGCACTAGGATACCTCTGGGCTCACCGGCAACGGTCAGGGATCTATGTTGATATGGCTGACTGCTATTATTCAAATTGATTTGTGTCCCTTTGTAATATTTCCAATTAGTTTAGACTAAATTCATTTTTAGATAATAAATTTCTGCACCTAGATATCATTTTCAAGGCTGCTATTTTGCATTTTATTTTTTTTTCTTGCAATACATCTCACATTCTTACTAAGTCGTGATACCAAACAATTATTGGTATATAACATCCATGCTTCTTATGTTAATATGCTTCTTCCATGATACATATTTACGGATGGTATATCGAATCTTTGCCATGCTTCCTATGAGCTTCTCATCTGTACATAGGCTTCGAGCCATTGAATTCTAGTTTGAGATGCATTGCTTCGGAAGATCCATGCTTCCGAATCACCAACAAAGATCATTGCTTGGTATCCATGGTACCTAGGTTTTTTCTTGCTTCTCATGTACATCACGCCATCTTGATTTAGTACATTTGTTTCCGGTTTGTGGAGATTTTTATCTACTTTTAAAAAAACATGCTTCATGATATTTATCATCGCGCCTATTTGCACAATTTTTTCATTCCATATATCTCATCGGACACTATCTTCCTCGCCGTTTGTACCACTATGTTTCCATGATAGACAAACTTAAGATGACAAGAGTTTCAAGCCATTTGCTAGTATATGTAGTTATATGCTTCTATCCACATGTTATTGCTTCAAAATGCCAAACTATGTGCTTAGGCGATACAGTTGTTCTTCCAACTAGTTCGCGAAACTTTCCTTGCTTATATGCTTCCAATCAAACCTTTTATTGCTTCCATGGAACTGATGTTTTACTTCAGGCTATTGACATGTGATTTTGATATCGTTGGAAGCACCAGCTCATTGGAAGCAAAACATGCTACAGTTTGAAGCACCGCATAGACGAGTGTTGCACCCTCCGGCATGAAGATAATGAGCACCTTGGCCGAGAAGCCACCCCAAAGGCATCGACTTGATGGTGGTTTGTCACATCCCATACAACGACAAGTAGAAAGCTACTACAAGAGAGTATCAGCTTGTTTGAGCATGTATTCCATTCAAATTATTTGTCTACGGAACTATGGAGCAAAAATTATGCCCATGGAAGCAAACGGCTAGTTTGTTTGAAGCATGTATTTTTGCGATAGTGCAATGATACGTCTCAAACGTATCTATAATTTTTGATGGTTTCACGTTGTTATCTTGTCTTCTTTGGTTGTTTTATGTACCTTTTATATCTTTTTTGGGACTAACTTATTAATTCAGTGCCAAGTGCCAGTTCCTGTTTTTTCCATGTTTTTGACTCTTTTCAGATCTGATTTTGGAACGGAGTCCAAACAGAATAAAAACCCCGAAATGATTTTTTCCCGAACGGAAGAAGACCAGGGGGCCTTTGGGCCAAGCCAGGTGGGCTCCAGGGAGCCCACAAGCTCCCACCACGACACCAGGGGGAGGCGGCAGTGGGCAAGCTTGTGGCCACCCTGGCCGCTCCCTGACCTAGGACTTTGGCCTATAAATTCCCAAATATTCCGCAAAAAATCAGGGGAGCCTCGAAAATACTTTTCCGCCACCGCAATCTTCCGTTTCCGCGAGATCTCATCTGGAGACCCTTCCCAGCGCCCTGCCGGAGGGGACTTTGGAGTTGGAGGGCTTCTTCATCATCATCATCGCCCCTCCAATGACTCGTGAGTAGTTCACTTCAAACCTACGGGTCCGTAGTTAGTAGCTAGATGGCTTCTTCTCTCTCTTGGATCTTCAATACAAAGTTCTCCATGATCTTCATGGAGTCCGATGTAATCTTCTTTGGCGGTGTGTTTGTCGAGATCCGATGAATTGTGGATTTGTGATCAGATTATCTATGATATATATTTGAGTCTTTGTTGATTTCTTATATGCATGATTTGATATCCTTGTAAGTCTCTCCGAGTCTTGGGTTTTGTTTGGCCAACTAGATCTATGATTCTTGCTATGGGAGAAGTGCTTGGTTTTGGGTTCTGCCATGTGGTGACCTTTCCCAGTGACACTAGGAGCAGCAGGGCACACATCAAGTAGTTGCCATCAAGGATAAAAAGATGGGATTTTTATCATTGGTTTGAGATTATCCCTCTACATCATGTCATCTTGCTTAAGGCGTTACTCTGTTCTTATGGACTTAATACACTAGATGCATGCTGGATAGCGGTCGACGTGTGGAGTAATAGTAGTAGATGCAAAAATTATCGGTCTACTTGTTTCGGACGTGATGCCTATATAAATAATCATTGCATAGATATCGTCACGACTTTGCGTGGTTCTATCAATTGCTCAACAGTAATTTGTTCACCCACCGTCTAGTTGCTTTCATGAGAGAAGCCACTAGTAAACACTACGGCCCCCGGGTCTATTCACAACCATCGTTTACACCTCCACTTTTACTTTACTTTGTTACTTTGTTTCTTTCAGTTCTCACTTGGCAAACAATCTATAAGGGATTGACAACCCCTTCATAGCATTGGGTGCAAGCTTTTGTGTTTGTGCAGGATCTTGAGATACTCTTCCACCGGATTGATACCTTGGTTCTCAAACTGAGGGAAATACTTACCATCGATGTGCTACATTACCCTTTCCGCTTCGAGGGAACACCAACGCAAGGCTCCAAGGCCACGGGGGAAATCCTTTGCATACTTGCCTAGGAAGTCCCTTAAGGCGTAGCCGTAGCTGAAGGATTCCTGGTGCCGTCGACACAACTATTTCTGGCGCCGTTGCAAGGGATACACAGCAAACATCAGAAGTATTTCTGGCGCCGTTGCCGGGGAGGAGAAATCAAGATCTATCCAAGTAGGTCTCACAAACTCTTCTCTTGCATTTACTTTTGTTGCCAGTTGCCTCTCGTTTTCCTCTCCCCCACTTCACATTTGCCGTTTTCATTCGCCTTTCGCCTTCGTCGTCTTCTTTTGCCTTTGCCGGTTTTCTTGCTTGCTTGTGTGCTTGTTTGGTTGTTGAAGTCATCATGTCTGAAAACACCAAACTTTGCGAATTCTCGAGCACTAATAATAATGATTTTATTAGTACTTCGATTGCTCCCGCCACTAGCGCGGAATCGTATGAAATCAACGCAGCGTTGCTGAATCTTGTTATGAAAGAGCAATTCTCTGGCCTTCCTAGTGAAGATGTCGCATCCCATCTCAATACCTTCATTGAGCTTTGTGATATGCAAAATAAAAGAGATGTGGATAATGACGTGATTTAGTTGAAACTTTTTCCTTTCTCATTGCGAGATCGTGCAAAAACTTGGTTTTCTTCTTTGCCTAAAAATAGTATCGATTCTTGGGATAGGTGCAAAGATGCTTACATATCCAAGTATTTCCGCCGGCTAAGATCATCTCCTTACGTAACGATATCATGAATTTCAAGCAACTTGATCATGAACACGTTGCACAATCTTGGGAGAGGATGAAGCTTATGATTAGAAATTGTCCCGCTCATGGCTTGAGTTTATGGATGATTATACAGATCTTCTACGTTGGCTTGAATTTCGCTTCTCGCAATATCTTGGACTCCGCCTCAGGTGGAACCTTCATGGAAATCACGTTAGGAGACACTACAAAACTCCTAGACAATATCATGACCAACTACTCTCAGTGGCACACTGAAAGGTCGCATGCTAGCAAAAAGGTGCACGCTATAGAAGAGATTAACTCGCTTAGTGCTAAGATGGACGAGTTGATAAATTTGGTTGCTAGTACAAACTCTACCATAGATCCTAATGACATGCCACTATCTTCTTTGATTGAGAGTAGCAACACTAGTTTGGACGTGAATTTTGTTGGTAGGAACAATTTTGGCAACAACAATGCTTTTAGAGGAAACTATGTTCCTAGGCCTTTTCCTAGTAACTCCTCTAACGATTATGGCAATTCCTACGGCAACACTTATGGAAATCACAACAAACTACCCTCTGATTTAGAGAGTAATATCAAAGAGTTCATCAACTCTCAAAATATTTTCAATGCGTCCATAGAGGAAAAACTACTCAAAATAGACGATTTGGCTAAGAGCGTTGATAGGATGTCTTGTGATATTGATGCTTTGAAAGTTAGATGCGCTCCTCCCAAGGTCAACTTGGATGAAACTTTGAAAGCTATGCGTATCTCCATGAATGAGAGCAAAGAAAGAACCACCCAAATTCGCGCTAGACATGAATGGTTTAAAAGGGTGCGTTCTAGTGATGCAAATCACGAAGTCTTAAAGTGCTTGGTGTGTCTCCTCTTGAATCTTTGTTTTCGAGTGTCAAACCTACTTATGGAGGGGCTGTATATGAATCCACTTTGGTTGAAAAACGCCCCAATGATTCGGAGTCCACCTATCTTGATGATAAAGGTGTGGAGAGTGGAGTAGAAGAAGTCAAAATTTTGGGTAGTAATGAAACTCCCACTTTGGATTTCAAGGAATTCAATTATGATAATTGCTCCTTGTTTGAATGCATTTCTTTGATGCAATCCATTGCAAACTCTCCACATGCTTATAGCCAAAGCAAAGCCTTTACTACGCATATCGTAGATGCTATGATGAAATGTCTTGAAGAGAAGCTCAAACTAGAAGTCTCTATACCTAGAAAACTTCATGATGAGTGGGAACCTACTATCAAAATCAAGATCAAAAACTATGAGTGCAATGCTTTGTGTGATTTGGGTGCTAGTGTTTCCACGATTCCAAAGTCTTTATGTGATATTCTTTGTTTTCATGAGATTGAAGAGTGTTCTCTTAATTTGCATCTTGCGGATTCTACTGTCAAGAAACCCATGGGGAGAATCAATGATGTTCTTATTGTTGCAAATAAGAACTATGTACCCGTGGATTTCATTATACTTGACATAGATTGCAATCCTTCATGTCCCATTATTCTTAGTAGACCTTTCCTAAGGACTATTGGTGCTATCATCGATATGAAGGAAGGGAATATTAGATTTCAATTTCCTTTAAAGAAGGGCATGGAGCACTTCCCTAGAAAGAAAATAAGATTGCCTTATGAATCTATGATGAGGGCTACCTATGGCTTGAGCACCTAAGATGACTATACGTGATTCCATCACTTTGGCCTAGCTAAGGGCGTTAAACAAAAGCGCTTGTTGGGAGGCAACCCAACGAATCTATCCTTTTCTTTCTGTTTTGTGTTTTCCACACTTTCACTTGGCAAACAATCTATAAGGGATTGACAACCCCTTCATAGCGTTGGGTGCAAGCTATTGTGTTTGTGCAGGATCTTGAGATACTCTTCCGCCGGATTGATACCTTGGTTCTCAAACTGAGGGAAATACTTACCGTCGCTGTGCTACATCACCCTTTCCGCTTCGAGGGAACACCAACGCAAGGCTCCAAGGCCACGGGGGAAATCCTTTGCATACTTGCCTAGGAAGTCCCTTAAGGCGTAGCCGTAGCTGAAGGATTCCTAGTGCCGTCGACACAACTATTTCTGGCGCCGTTGCAAGGGATACACAACAAACATCATGCAACTATTTTTCTCTCTAGTCGATGAAAACAAAATAACACAGTCGTTTTGACTGGATGGAAACACATTAATATTTCACTGGAAGCAATTTTATAGTTGACAGAAACAAAAAATGATGTGTTTCGTATAGCTAGGTCCAATTCTAGTCAGTTGAATCAAGTTTGCTTCCAGGACAAAATGTCTCATCAGGTGGAACACAAATTTAGTTCAAACTGAAGCAAAATCATTCACTATTGAAAAAAATTCTCCGATGAATGGAAGCAATTTTTTTTGCTAAGGAAATGGACTGTACGAGAACGTCATGCATCAATATCCTTGGTTAGGAAAAAAATTGTGAATGAATTAATGGGTAAACTTACTAAAAGTATGGAAAGCCGGTACGGAAACAAAGAAATTTGTAGAGGGGCATGCTAAGCGAAACAGTAAAGGACGCAATTAAAAAAAGGAAAGAAACAACTCAGCGCTCGCCTTTATACCAAATCTAACGGTAATCACAGCTTTAATCGTACGGTCATTGACTAATCTGAAAATATGCTAGAGATCAGTAGTCTGATCCCTAGTGATGTCCATCTTCTTATAGTGTCGTCATACATGAAATATCAAGTTGTTCTACAATTTTTATTTCTTGTAATTTTCTTGTTCAGTTTAGGTCCTCGCATGTGGAGGCCCATAGTCATGCAAAACGTGCTCTAGCATTAGGGGTTGGCCGCCATTCGTAATTGGGAAGCACTCTGCGGCGCGCCGGCCCAACTGTTGGGCCGATCGAGCTTCGATCGTCAGATTTGGCCCCCTCGAGCCGTCAGATCCCGTCGTCCCCACCCCTCTTATCTTCAACCTCTCACACGGGGAAAGGGGGAGGCCTGCCTCGCACGCGCCAACCACTCGCACGGGGAAAGGGGGAGGCCCGCCTCGTACGCGCCGACCGCCTCGCCTCACCTCCTCACCACTGGCCGCCCTCACCGTCGGTCGCCGCCGGTCTCCGCCCTCGCCGCCCTCACCTATGTCGCGTTCTATGCATTTCTAACCTCCGTGGATGTAGCAGCTTGCGCTCATGGTTGCAACCCTTGTAAAAAACAATACGGTTGCAACAAAAACAGAACGATAAATATAGCAAAAATGTATAATGGTTGCAGAATTTCCCATCATGATTGCAACTCGCCCATGTCAACGGTTGTAGAAAAAAACAATACGGTTGCAACAAAAAAAAAGACTGATGTAGCAAATTTGTATAATGGTTGTAGCATTTTCCATCATGGTTGCAACTCGCCCGAGTCAATGGTTGTAGCAAAAAAACAATACGGTTGCAACAAAAAAGAACGACTGATGTAGCAAATTTGTATAATGGTTGCAGCATTTTTTCATCATGGTTACAACTCCGGCTACAAACTCCGGCGAAGTTTGGTTGCAACTCTCATGGGCGTGGTTGTAACTTCTTTTATCAACGGTTGAAGCTTTTTTTATGCCGTTTGAAGCTTTTCGCATACCGCTTGTAGCTTTTTTTTAATAGATACATACACACATATCCGTCCATGGCAGGAGGCAGCCATGTCATCTCCCCTGTGGCTCGGCCCGAGCACCGACGATGGTGGTTTTACAGCAGCGCCAGCGAGGGGTACGAGGGCGTACGGCGGTGCCTCCGGGGGAGGGGGGCGACGGCGGCCTGCGCAAAGGGAACGCTAACGAAGGTACGAGCGCGTGCGGCGGCACCTGCGCGGGGGAGGGGGCGACGACGGCCTGCACAGAGGAGAAGCACGCGACGGCGGCGCCTGCGTGGGGGGAGGGGGTGACGGCGACCTGCGCAGAGGGAAAGCACACGACGGCGGCGCTTGCGCGGGGGGAGGAGGCGACGGCGACCTGAGGGGACACGCGCGATCCGCCTAGATCGGATGAACACGGTGTGTCCGGCCGAAACGGTTCGGTCGGCACGCCGTGTATAAACGTTTTCCTTCGTAATTAGGTCATCCCGAAAACTTTGCCTTCATCCCGATCATGATGATGCATGAGTAATAAAGTTTGGATGCTTGCCTCAAAAAAGAGAAAATAGAAAAAATAAGATGCAAAGCGCAGATTTGACGGATCTTGGCGGCTAACAATTAGCAAATCTGACTAAACGTTTTTCTCTTGCCCACAAGCGACTCGTGGGCAACTAGGATTTTCACACCTTTCAGGTGCCGTCGATCTTCTTCGTCTCATGTATCCTTAGGGTAATGTGGACATGATGGATCTCGGCCCTTTCCATTGGATGGTCTCCCCTTCATTTTAGGTACTTTTAGTTTGTGTAGAGTTTATATCATGCCCAAGAAGATGAGGCAACAGCGGTCCCCTGAAGATTAAATAAGGTTCTTCCGGCCTTATCTTCATCCCGACGGTGTGTATCGCGTCGTCGGAGCGCATTTGGAGATATGTCTCCGACAGATCTCACGGGATTCAATTGGTGTTTATTTTTTTTGGATCTGCTAGGTCCGGTTTTGTCTCCGCAGTGGTGTGTATCTATAGATTGGATCCTTCCGATCCATCAGACGACCTCTTCCTCAACTCCTCCTCTATCCCTTGCCGGCTAGGGTAAACTCTTCCCTCCAGACTTCACTGACGAGCCCGTGGATTCACTTCACCTATCTACCTGCTGCCCCGACGGCCGGTGGCGGGAAGAGGAATTTCATTGCCCCCACTCTGATTAGTAGTTTATGTTACGTTTTTCCAGTCCTCACAGGTGCGGTGCTCGGGCGAATGGTGACGTTTCTTTTTTGAGTTTGTCTTCGGGACACCGATCTCGAGTTCGTCCTTCTCGACGTAGTCGACGGAGCTCCATCATAGATTCATGTCATCTCCTTGGGATGGTGAAGTTAGGTTTCCTCGTCGTGTGGCGAGATTTGGTGTCACGTGCTTCAGATCTATTAAACGGTTCGACGACGACGACTATGGCTCCAGAGAACACTAACCCATAGGGGCACATGCACAAAGACTTTCTAGCTGTTATTGACAATGCCAAGTCGGCTCCAACAGGGGAGGAGTGATAGCAGCACGTCATTGGCTCGTTTTGACGACGATAGTGATCGTTCGGTGGTCTCGAAATCTCAGCGTAATTTTCATTATACTTAAGATGTTTTGTACTTCCGATGAATTTTAATAAATGATCTGGATAATTTAAGAAAAAGGTTGAATCTTTTGAAACGGTTGTTGTTTTGGTGCGTCGGTTATTCGTGGCTTCAGCCTCCAGTGAGGATGGACAATGATGTGGTGTACATTCGCCTTGCTCTAGTGCTTGTAGTAGCCCCTAAATGGTCCACGGATTTCGGTACAATTTCTATAATTTCTGATGTTACTCCCATGATATTTGATGAATTACCAAATCCGATAAAGCGTGTGTTGTTGGGGTTAGCCCTTTTTCTGTCTGCATGCATGGTTCACCGGCCGGTTTGGTGCCAGGTCCGCAGGTCGTTACGCGAGCCCCCGTCGGTGTTAGATGAGCCGTCGAGCGCGGCCGGCTAGCCCGTCCATGTCTCACCGGCCGGCTACCCGCCCGCTAGCATTTCGGTTAGGCGCCCCTGCACTTCACAGGTGCGTACCAGTCACACTGGCCAATTGCATATTTGCATGGCACGGCCGACGGACTGTTCTGCATGCAGCGCCCCCGTGCCGTACGTGCTGCGCGTGCATGCAATGCCTCCTGATGCTTTGTGCGTAAATGCTTTCAGCACAAAGCAACACACCACACACCTGCAGCCTAGCCGATCCACGGCGACGGAGCGGCAGCGAACTAGTGGCGGTTGCTTCGGTAACCAAAACTGGTGACAACCCAACGCACGCTTGGCACCAGCAGAGACATGACTCCATGCATGGCTATCTCTCAGCTTTTTCTCTTCTGTTGTTTTCGTCAGTCTGGTTGCTTTTTCTTAATTCTTATGCTATACGAATTGTGAATCGGAGGCGAAATGAGGAATGCATGCGCGTGTGTTACAGTCTTAGGTACAGCATTGTGACTTCTGCTTCACAAATTAACAATCTCTTTTTGGTATTGTAACAAGGCCATTGGGGCCAAAACTTGACAAGAACTTAATTAATTAGTACAGTAACAAAATACTACTCAAATATTCATAATATTGTTGTATTCATATTCAAAAGTATATCATTTTATAAGTTATTTCTCATTCTTTTCGTGGAGAAACACACGTTTCTTTTCATTTCTTTTGTGGCCATCCTTGCAGTAGTATATGGTCTGTTTATTGGGTTTTTTTCTAGTGCAAGGGTAGCATATGGTTTTCTTTCCTTCTGCATTGGGTACAAACTTAATTGGATGCACTTCGCACAAACCACCGGTGGTAGTACTAAACCGATTTGACAGGGAAGCATGCTGCAGGTCACCAATATGCCAAACTAACCTGATAGTTCATGGGTCATGCGTCTTGTGATATCAGCAGGCTGCAGCAAGAAAAGGACCAGGTCCCCAGCTCCAGTCGGGAGCGGAACGTGAGTTCAGGGCTTCTCCCTCCCGACTGCTGACGTGGCTAAGAACCTTTTCTTTTTCTTTTCTTTGAAACAACCTTGCGTTGCCATGAGAACATGATAAAGTTAAGAGCATCTCTAGCAGACCCATATATTGTCCCGATCCGTAAAATAACTGTTCAAATACGGATCCATGAAAAAAAAGTTGGTCGATCAGTCCGCCCGCCCCCCGGCAGGGCGTTAGTCGCCCGCCTCGGCCGCCGCACCCACTGGCCGTCCGCCCAGTCGTGCCCGTTTGCGGCTCTCCTGATGAAGGAGCTAGCTAGATAATCGATTCGAACGGCGCTAGCTATCTAGGTCTAGCTGAATCCATTCAACAGTGCTAGCTAGCTAGCTAGCTCTTGGTTGCGGAGGAGTCCGGCTGCCGCCCGCCCTGCCTTGGTCGGTCGTCCGATGGCCGTCCCGCGTCTTCCTTGTCCGTCTGTTCGTCAGTGGCCGCCCTGTCCTACAGTATGTGTTCATTTCAAATTGGTGTGACCAAGAGGACGATCAGAAGAAAAAAAAAGCTATAATCGGTATATTCAGGAAATATTCTTTTTTACGGGTCCGTTTAAAGGGGTCTGACTTTGCCCTCGCCCGCGCCGGTCCGTAAAGCCCTTTTTCCGCAAACTGTAAATGTGTTTTGCGGATTGGCGTTATACGGGGTCCGCTAGAGATGCTCTAACACCATTAGACTGGATTTTTCGGTGCTTTGAGCAAGGTCCTGCTCTTGTTTGACTTCGATCATGGAAGTACAATGAGTATGAGAAAAACAAAAAATACATATATATTAACAGACCACCTAGCGATAACTACAACCGCTGAAGCGAGCCAAGAGTGTGTCACTATCATCGCCTCTTCCTCATCAAAGCTAGACATAACTTGTTATAGTAGATACCTTAAAAATCGTCGTACTAGGTCCTCATAGAACCAGCGTTTAGAGCATCAACTAATGAAAAGGAGCGTAGATTGGAAGGATTAGTCTGAAAATATACGAATGAAGATCGGATTCGAGCAGATCCATCAAAGGCAAGCACCAACAGAATTCTACTAGACACACCAGAGACGCACCTCCACACGTCTTCTGACGATGATACGCACCGCCAGGGTGGGGGCTAGGCGGGAAAAAACTTTATTATATCTTCAGACAACAACCGTCTTATATTCCTGGACAACATATAAACCCTACCAAAATTCAAAAACAATATCTAAAACCAAAGCCCTTCCATTAGCAAAGGTTGGGATTTACTGTGCCTCCCATGGCCCTAGGCCACAGGAGACAAGGCAGATTGACGATGTCGTCGACGGAAGGCAGTAACCCTAGTTATATGTCCCTTGAACAGTTATAATATTTGTAACTATGTAAGGTAAAAATACTACTCACTTAGTTTCAAAATAAATAATTTAAAAGTGACTCAACTTTGCATTAACTTTAGTACAAAGGTGTGTCATTTCTGAGTCACTTATTTTGAAACGGATGGAGTAATAATTACAGCGGGCTAACAAACTACTTCCTCCGTTTCAGTTTATAAGGTCGGCACGTGTATCTAGGTCGTTAATTTAACCAACTTAATAAGAGGCATATATTACAAAAAATATATCATTAAAAACTTTAGATGTTCTATTTTCTAATGATATACATTTTATTTTAATTAATATATTTTATATAAGTTAAATTAACGATCTAGGTACACGTGTGTGCCTTATAAATTGTGACGGAGGAAGTAGTATAGGATAGTGCCGAGTGCAGAATACGCTCGATCTTCGTACGTGGAATTAGAAACAAAAATCCTATAATCGCCCAAAAAGTATGCAACTGAGGACAAAGCAGTTTAAGTGATTTGGCTAGTATTTTGCCAAAAGAAAAAAGAGAGAGGCGGTTTCTCTTGTGCACTATCGGCCAAATGCAAGCGTGTGTGATTCGAAGGCAACAAGATACGCATGATGATAGCGGCATAGCGCCAACCTCTGGTACGAAGGTTGCCATCTTCCCTCGGATGCAGCCTCTTTTTTCCTACGCACATGCACACGCGTGGGCGTGCTCATATAGGAGTGGCCCGCTTCTCGCTACACCTACACCTATACACCATTCCACCAGCCATGAAACTGTACCCTGTATTTTCGTTAAAAAAAAGTAGCCTGTACTACATGGGAGTGGACTACATGACGCCAAACCGCACAACGTAGGCTACAATCTTTCCCGGCCCCTCAGGCCCTCCCGCTCATGCCGATCCGGCAGGGGAGCGCCCAAACTCCCAGTGCCAGCCGAGCCATAAATGACAAGAATAAACGGCTTTCCAAGTCAGCAAATAAGATACGGCCCGACGGCACCAATATTCGGCGGATTGCGACCGATGCTCATCCTCCCCCACAGCACGTACCACGTCGCACCCTGGAGATAGATGACAGGAAATGGCAGAACGAGGCATGGAGCCACCCTCCCCACAGCCCCAGAGAGAAACCGTGGCATGCAGCTCGCGACGCCTGGCCTCGCCTGGCCTGGCACATCGCGCGCGCGCGTGTAAGGGGGAGTGTATCCAGGCGGGCATGCAAATGCGTCCACCGCCGGCGGTTCGCGGGTGACGCCGGGCAGGCATCCGGCCCACGCACAGAGCACGCACCACCCGGCGGAAAACGCCCGAAAACCCCACCGAAAACGCCCGAAACGCGAAACTGTAAAGCGCGCCCGCCCACCTAACACGCCCGCAGCACACGAAGCAACTAACGCCCGCCCTCGGCCCTCGCCCCCCGCATCCCATCCCCGGCCCAACCGCACGCCACGCACGACGTCCTTATATGCACAACCCAACCCCCGCGGCAGACCGAGACCGACGCGGGAAGAGGGGAGGAAGAGGCCCAGGATGCCGGACGGCGGTGGCGGTGGCGGTGGCGGTGACGGGTCGGACGGCGCGGGGAGGATCAAGGGGTCATGGAGCCCCGAGGAGGACGAGCTGCTGCGCGACGCCGTGGCGCGCCACGGGGCCAGGAACTGGACCGTCATCAGCGCCGAGATCCCCGGCCGGACGGGCAAGTCCTGCCGCCTGCGCTGGTGCAACCAGCTCAGCCCCGGGGTGCACCGCCGCGCCTTCACGCCCGACGAGGACCGGGTCATCTTCGAGGAGCACAGCAAGCACGGCAACAAGTGGGCCACCATCGCGCGCAAGCTCCAAGGCCGCACCGACAACTCCGTCAAGAACCACTGGAACTCCACGCTCCGGAAACGCCGCAGGGCGGCCGCCGCCGCCGCCGCCGCTGCCGCGGGCAACGGGCCCGTCTTCGCGCCTGTCGCTGCCATGTCCTTCCAATCTGTGGATCTCACCAAGGGTGGGGAGGACGACTACGAGGACAGCGACGGCTCGGTGGAACCGCCCGCCAAGCGCCAGCACCCGGACGTCGGCGGCGCCGTCCCTCCCGCCGTGAAGAACCTGGACGACCAGGCGCCGCCGCCGCCCGACCCGCCCACGTCGCTGTCGCTCAGCCTGCCGGGAACCGGGGCCAGTGCCGTCACCCCGCCGGCTCCCCCGGCGCCGGCGACGGCGCCGACGACGACGATGGACGCGTGGATCAGGGCGACGCTGGAGAGCCCGTGGGTGAAGGAGACGATGCAGAAGATGATAGCCGAGGAGGTGCAGCGGAACCCGATGTTCAAGGAGGCGATGGAGCGGGTGGCCGCCGATGAGGTGCGGCGGCAAATGGGCAGTACTGTGTGCTCCATCGTGGCGTCCCTCAGCAGAGCCGGCGCGGGGGCGGCCACCCTGCCGACGGCCAGGATCGATCGGGCAGAAACGCACCCGGCAGGCGGTCGGGACCAACGGACGGACGGGTAGGCGCCAAGCAGCTGCATTGCAAGTTTCACTCAACTCCCTGTTGTTACTCGTCGATCTCATTTCATGCCCAGCTGCATCTCCGTCTTCATCTCCATTTACCGATAGTACTGTAGAATCTAGCTAGCCTTTTTTGTTGATTTACCTTAGAAATTACAGTACAAGGGAAACAGAAGCATTTCGGATGAGTACTGTTTTTCCTGTGAATTTGTTCGGCCGGTTCGATCGAAGATCGGTACTATTTCCCTGTTGGGGAGTTCGTTCAGGTGTGGTTGCGATTATCACTGAATGTGTTGTGCGTGCGTTGGGTTTGGTTGGGTGGGCGCGGCGTTACCCAACCGCACGCACGCACGCACGTCGCTGTCACGTCGTCTCGGCTCCTCACCCAGTAACGGTTTCGCTGGTGGTTTTCGTCTTGAAGTTAGTACGCCAGTGGGCTCACACTTCACCGACGTTTCCGTTACTACCAGTAGTACACTCCAGTTGCTAAGTTGGGACTTTACATTTATTAGCACGAGATATACTGCCTTCTTTTTAGTTTATAAGGCTTAAATATGAAATCTCATCAATCAAGATGAGTTGTGAGTGGATGGCACTAATTTAAACTAGCCAATGAAATATTTCTCACATATTCAATTTTCAAGGCAATAAATGTAGCATTTGTTTTCATTGAACTTGCATGATAAATATAGAAAACGATGCATGCATAGCCACTCATCTTCTTTCTCTAAACTCTATAAATTAAATATGACGTGAAACTCAAAGCACTTTAACTCACTTAGACTCAAAATGAGCCTAATATAATGGAAATCTGAAAATTTTAAGATGAGCCCTATAAACCGGAAAGGAGGGAGTATTGTTACTACTCTGTATATGCTACTCCTACATGGCACTCGGTATTTTTATAATCATAAAGCGACATAGTTAGGCTACATTAGCGATCATCAAATGGATGGACCTTGTTAAGCAAGGCTTAGAGCAACTTCAACCGATCGACCTATTTCAACCGCACATTTTTGTTTGGGTCGTCGCGGATAAAATCGCAACCCAACGTGTTGACTTAAACGAACTTGTGTCCATTTTTTATCCATCTGCGACCCATTCGAGGTTCAAATTTGGACCGGATTTGCATCAGACTGGACACGGGACAGATGCGTGCGACGTCTGCCTTTCTCCTCCTCGTGGCCTATCCGTCGGTGGCACAACGCCATCATTTCCCTCCAATTTTCCAAAAATCTCCCGCCCACTCACGCACGCGTCAAGGATGATGATGCGTCGACCCTCAACGCCATAGCCGGCCTCGCCTCCCTCGCCTTCGCCGGTCCCGTCTCTGCCAAGGGCGCACACAAAGGGTCGTCGCCGACCAAGAAGAAGAAGGTTCTGACGCCTCAGGAGCACGTCCTCCAATCGTTGAAGAGGAAGAACCGCTGGCATGACCAAGAAGCCGGGAACGAGGCCGCGACCGCATCCAACATGGCCGCCACCGTAGATCGAGAGGTCGAAGCCGCGAAGATGAGACGGCTCGCCCGCGAGGCCACGACGCAGACCCTGCTGATGTTGGGGTTAAACCCAGGCCAGCATGGGCTCGTTGCTGCCATTGTGGGCGCGGCCAGCACCAGCTCATCGTTGCCACTGTCGTCGCGCATGTCCACCACGGCACAGGCGCACAGCTTCTAGCGGCATCACCCGCAAACCTCCCGTTTGTCCAACTCTAGGGGATCCGATTCACTGGAGGTGAGCATGGCCGCGCCTGCCATGCCAGCACAAGCTGACATCGATCTCAATGCGATGCCTGTGGGCGGTGGATCGTCCTCCGAGGTGCGCGCAAACGGCCTCACGAGCTCCAGCCGACGCCATGGGGAATGCCCGCAACTTGTTTGACAGAATGCCGGCTATGGAAGACGAGGCCAACCGCGTGTTCATGAAGAGCCTCACCTATGAAGGTGATGACGGTGGCATTCCCTTCGATCCCGACGAGACGCAAAGCCAAGATGGTTGCACCCCCTTCATGGGCGAGCACGGTGGCATTAGGTACTCGTTTGGTGAAGACATGGCCGACCCCCTCATGAAGGACCAACTCGGCTTGGGCAACTTTTCCCCGCTAGATCACAAGTTTTCGGAAGACTATGGCCTTGATGAAGAGGATGACGAAGTGGACATCGATGGAGATTCATTGTTCGATGAGCTCCCCGCCCAAGCCAATGCAAAGAACAAGCGAATGAGCAAGAGGACCAAAGCATACAGACAAAATGAGGACAAACTCCTTTGTGAATGTTGGAGAGACATTGGCCAAGACCCCAGGATAGGCTCCGAGCAAAAGGCATCGACATTTTGGCAAAGAGTGCATCGCGAGTTACGCGAGCGCAAGAAGTTTAAACCATACCAAATGGAGAGCAACCGTGGGTGGGTCTCGCTCGACAAGCATTGAGGGTGATACAACAAGAGTGCAACAAGTTTTGTTCCACCCTTGAGAGCATCGAGGCCCGTCCCGTAAGTGGCATCGGCATGAAAGACATGGTATTGCTGACATGTTTGCTTATCTGATTGTCTTGTAGCTTGCTCGTGCATAAATGTTGCTTGTCCATTTGTCCATTTGTAGGAATTCCAAGCTTTGGAAGCATTCAAGGTCCATTACGAGGGCAAATTTTTCAACCTCACTCATTGTTGGATGATCATCAACATCGAATAGAAGTTCAAAGCGCAATATTCCGCCATCAAGGCGCGTGTGGGGGGGGAGTCGTTCAAGAGCATGGTGAGGGGAAGAAGCCGCTATCGCGGGGGACATCCAACTCCAAGAAAGAGGACAAGCGTGAGGCGGCGTCCCTTGCCTTGCAATATACTTTGCAAGACATGATCACGAACAAGGATATAAGAGAGGAGAACCACCGGCGAGAAAAGGAGGAGCAAATTAAGGCCTTCATGGACATACAAAATAAGATGCTCGAGTTGGAGGCTGATACGTCCCAAACGTATCTATAATTTATGTTTGTTCCATGCTCTTTTGGGTGACATTGTTATATGTTTTGCTACACTTTTATACCTTTTTACACATATTTGGACTAACCTACTAACTCAGTGCACCCAGTGCCAGTTTCTGTCTGCTGATGTCTTTTAATTGCAGGGACTTTTCCCCAAATTTCAGTGCCCCAAAAATCCCGAGAAAAATATATAAAAATCAGCGTGACGGAAGCTTCACTAAGCACCAAGGTGGGCCAGAGGGGAGCCAGGCCTCACCCAGTCGGCCACCTTGCGCGGGCCCCCTCCTCGCCGCGCCACCAGGCCGCCTGGGCGGCTGGTCCACCCCCTGGCGCCCTCCTTTGGCCTATATTTACCCCTCGAACGGAAAACACTACAGATATATCCAAAATCGTGAATTTCTCCACCGTTTCGCCGCCGCAGCGCTTCCAAGAGCGGGAGCGCCAGAAGACCTCTTCCCGGTACCCTGTCGGAGGGAGGATTGACCTCCAGGAGCTTCGCCACCATCATGAACGCTTCCCGGACGTGCCGTGAGTAGTCCTCCTTGGACCATGAGTCCATGACCAGTAGCTAGGTGATGTCTTCTCTCCAATCTTGTGCTTCAATGCTTAGCCCTTGTGAGCTGCCCTACATGATCAAGGCATCTATGTAATTTACCTGTTGTTGCTATGCTGAGTTTGCTGGGATCCAATGGATTATGAGATTATGTTCAGATTGTGATGAGTTATATATTTGGTTCTCCTTTTATATTATGTTCTTGAGTAATTCATGCATGTTCTCCGTTGCTTTTTATTGCTTTGGCCGAGTAGTAGATTGTAACTCCAAGAGGGAGCGTTAGGCATGATTGTGGGTTCATGCCCCCTGATGTCTAGCTTGAGTGACAGAAACATGAGACTAGCGGATGTGTTGTTGCCACCAGGGAGAAAACAACGGTGCTTGTGACCACGATTGCAAGGATTGTTTACCTTATGCAAAGTTCGTTAATGCAGTTGTTCGTTGCTTTGAGTTTACACTTTGGGTGGGGCTCGCAACTTAATACCATCGAGATGTTCTGGATAGATATCTCAAGGTGGATGATTAGAGAGTAGATGTTGATGGATAAACGGTCTACTTATCTTGGCGCACTGCCTATTACTTTTGAGCCTCTAACTTTCTTGTAGCATGATTAGCATTGCGGTGCGTTTATAATTCTGTCAATTGCCCAGCTGTAATTTATTTACCCAGCATAGTTGTTTATCGTCTTTTGGGAGAGAGACATCACTAGTGAACATCATGGGACTCTGGTCCATATTACCACCATTGTTTACACCTTCACCATTTACTGTTTTTATTTCCTTTTCCGTTGCAATCACTACCGCTATTCCCGCTTGTGTTTTGATCCTTTGCAAACTACAAGGCGGGAGAGATTGACAACCTCTCTGAACTCGTTGGGAGCAAAGTTATTTGTTGTGTGTGCAGGTCCACGTCTTTTGCTAGCGCCAGAGCAGCGGACACCTACTTGTTGATCTATGGAGTCCTCCTGGTTCGATAAACCTTACAGTCCCCGTGTAAGGGAAATTTGTTGCTGACTGCATCTCCACCTTCCACTTGGGGTAACCAATGAGGGGCGAGAAGTATATCCATCAACTCGTCATCAGAGGCGGAGAAGCAAGCGAAGATGCTAGAGATCTAGGCCACCAAAGCAGCCACCAGAACAAGAGAGTTCCGGCTGGCTTGCATGACAAACGAGTCGAGATCATGAAGGTGTAATTGAGCAAGGTCACTCCAAGGAAGCAGTCTTGGTTCGAGAAGATGTAGGCCTACATTCTCAACCTCGATGACGAGTGATCCATGTTGTGGTGTGCGGCCATATCCACGAATGAAATGGCATGGTGGAACTACAACCTCATTTTGTGTGCTCGCATGTGTGTCGGCCGCTGGCAAGTGCGCCCAGCATGAAAACTACGTATATTTTGTAGGCTGGCATATGTATGCCGGCCTCTAGCATATCACCGACGTGAACTCTTGGTGTTGGCATTGTCGTTGGCATGATGTGTGGTCGCGGGCCTTTTTTACATTAAAACAGTGTTGTACGCTGACAAAAAATGGGTTGCTCCATTGGGTGCATGGGTGACCATTTGCAAAAGGGAGCGGACACTCCGACCCAAACGGACAAAAGAAGGACAAAGCGCGCGTCCGTTTGGGTCGCGCGGTTGGAATTGCTCTTACAGAAACTCTAGTAGCAGATGTGCTAAAGCCCAGTCCCGCATATTTCATTAAGCTCATACATATTAATTTTTGCGGCATCGCGAGGCTTCCGGCATGGAGTAGTTCCTATAAATTCTTTAATATTTTTACACCACAAATTTATAGGTTTTGTGTCATCACATGCCTCTCGGTACCACAAAATAATTTATGGGGTTGACGAGTATTATAATTCATATAGATGCATCAAATTTATATGTACATAGCCATACCGCAGTAGTTTACATAAAAAATCATGTACAACATATGAGGTAGCAGTTTAGCCATACAAATGCGCAATCAAACAAAAAAAACCATGATCAAGTGACCAACGACCATAAAACAAATCAAGCAACATCATCATTGTTGCAAAGATCGTCGTCGCCGCCACCGGGCATACCACCTCGATCACCATTATCATCCACATTGACCGGAGAATGAACACCGCCATCTTCAATCACATTGATCGAAGAATGTGCACCAAGAACAACATGAACTCCATTCGCCAAAGCACCATCAGCTCCACCTCCATTGTCTTAAACTTCAAAACCTGCACCTCCACATCCATTGCCAAAAGCTTCACCATCTCCATCAGGAACACCACCATCACCACCAATGCCGAAACTAACACCATTTCCAAACTCACAACCACCACCATTGCCCATGCCAACACCACCTCCAAACCAACCATCACCAATGTCGAAGCCAACACCACATCCAAACCCGCCACAACCAACATTGTCGAAAGAAAAACTACCTCCACCCCCATCACCACATCCATTGTCAAACCCACTGCCCATAAGATTTGAAGCTCCATAATTCTTCGGCACATGATCTCCATTCTTCTGTACTCCCAAAATTATTTTGTCATTACATTCATGCCCTCCAGATTCATCATCTTGAACCGGTCCTCCTAGGTGGTCCTTTCGTCCCTCCTCTTTTGCTCCTCTAGGGCAAACTTGTGCCCCTCGAAGGCACACCTTTTCTCCCACTTTTCCTCCTTGTGCTTGTCTTTTTTCTCGTCCATGGCCACTTTAGTATCTCAATGATTTACTAACATAGTTCTTTCATCTTATCTATCTCACTAATTTGATTTCACAAAGTGGATGCCTCGATTGATCTCTTCACCCTCGCTTGCTCCTTCTTCTTGCCATCCGATTTACCCTTGTTTATTCCTCCTCTTGGTGCATCATCACCATCGCCATCGTCTTTCAGTTTGACAAGAGAACCTTTTTTGGGTGTAGCTTACTTGTCGCTCACCCTCCATGTCATGGATATAATCTTGGCAATACTAGGGGGTATGAATGTAGAGGCAAATATATCTAGCAAATGATGCGGTTGGGAGTACGCTCAAGGATTTTTTTTCTAGCATAAATGCCATCATATAGGAGAAGATGGGCAACGAAGGCCTCGGGGGTAGGGCGCACACACCAAGCTTGTGGCCACATGGTGGATCCCCCTCTGGTGTTTCTTTCGCCAATAATTTTCTATATATTCCAAAATATATCTCCGTCAATTTTCAGGTCATCTGGAGTTCCAAAAAATATACACTCTTCTATAGCCTTTTTCGTCCAAATTTCCAGATGTCAATAATTTTCCTCTTTTTTACAAATCTTGTAAAATAAGAGAGAAAAGGCATTAGGATTGCATTATAAAGTGAAATAATGACTGAAATCATAATACATATCAATAGGAAAACATCAACAAAATGGGCACATCAACTCCCCCAAGCTTAGACCTCGCTTGTCCTCAAGCGAAAGCCTCACTCGATAATCATGCCCACATGCTTAGAGAGAGAGGTGTATATAAAAATAAAATACGGACATTCATGCATCATGCTCATTATAATAGCAACAATATATTATCATAAAACTTATCATGAAGAAGTGGTAATCCATTCACAAGCTAAAGTATGAACCACAAACCTTATTGAAAACTTACAAACTATGTTCTTAGTCATTAAAACAATTGCAATCCATCATATTTTTAGAAAGAGTCCATGTCAGAGATTTATTTAGCAAGTTCGCATACTCAACTATCATTTAGTCTTCTAGGATTGCTAACACTCATGGCATATTTGTGAAACAAAAGTATCAACCAACAGATAGGAAGATAGGGGTTTACAGTTTTCACCACCCAATTGTTTATCTCGAGGATAATGTCAACAATAATAACTCATGATCACCTACATCGAACTTGATATATATGCCTCGATCTTTCCCCACCACATGATGCTTGCCAACTAGAGAATAAATAAGGATGGGATAGGGATGAACAATAATGACTCTTGCATAAAAGTAAATACACGAATTTAAAAGATAGGCCCTTAGCAGAGGGAAGTAGAGGTTGTCATGCGCTTTTTATTTGGATGTGCAAGCTCTTAATGGATCATACATATTTAGGAGCAGTTTTATGGCGTTTTCACCCATGACAACTTACTTGAAGGATCTTATTCAATCCATAGGTAGATATGGTGAACTCTTATGACAAGAACCCGTGTTTAAGAGTTTTTGGATGTACAAGTAGTATCTCTACTTGGTGAGAAGTTTTGGCTAGCAAAAGGTTATGAGAAAGCACCACATGTTGGAGGATCCATAGCAATATGACTTCTATGTGAATATAAGAAAACATAACTCATTACGTTGTCTTCCTTTTCCAACATCAACTTGTTAATCATGCATAGAATATTTAATGTGGGCTCACAATCACATTAGACGTCCAAGATAGTATATCTATATGTGAGACTTCTCTTACATTATTATTTTTCATGAATTGCATTAATGACTAATACTATGTTTGCCAACTTCCAACAAGTTTTATCAATTATACTCTTTTTATGTAAAGTCATCACTCCTCATGGGATTAGCATGTGATATTTTTATTTATACTTTTCATTGCTAGGATTGATGCATAGAGGTAAAGCAAACAAACTCAAACTACTCTTTATTATATAACTCCCACACTCGATTACATAGATAGATAGATCATGAAGCAAACACTCACAACTAAATCATACTAAAACTTTATTCTTCTATATCATAGGATAACTATAGATCAAAGTGGAATAGGTAATGATAGTAAAAGTGATGGTGATACGATACCGGGGCACTTCCCCCAAGATTGGGACAAGCCAAGGGTGGTGTACATACATGTGTACTCAAGTTTCCTTCTTGGGCGATGCTGGTAATGAAGTTGTACGTCTGTTTTCCATGATAGCAAGCAGGGCATCCTTCAGGCTTCGTCTCTCCTGAAGTGAATGCTGAATCATTGTGGTGTTTCTTTGCACTTCCACCATAGAGTGTTAATTCTACGACCACCAAGAGTTCTTTCCTCCATTTGCACGAGAGATGTCCTAATTGGATGGTATATGCATGCGGGAAGTATTCTCGACACCATAGTTATGAATTAAATTATGAAAGTTATTTACATGTAACCTACCGAGGAGTCTCCTTGGATTAGATTCATCTTGCACCCCTTGAAATGATTGACTTCTTCTTCCCATGGGTGGATGATACTTGTGATCTGTGTTGGGTTTTTCCCTGAAGAGGAGGGGCTGATGCAACACATTATAGATAAGTATTTCCCCTCGTGAGAACCAAGGTTATCGAACCAATAGGAGAACCACACAATTTCATGTCTTCAGCGCCTACGCACAATGAGCACACACTTGCACCCAACGCGAGCAAGAGGGTTGTCAATGCCCTTGAAATCGTTACTTGCAAGCAATAAGTAGTGATAGATAGATAATTGAAATATATAAATATAAAAAGTAAATACCAATAATAAAAGGAGGCAAGGTATTTAGTGTTTTTGGAAATATATTTGTGAATAGACTTGGGGGCATAGTTTTCGCTAGAGGCTTCTCTCTCGTAGAAAGCATATAGTGGGTAAACAGATTACCATTGGGCAATTGATAGAAAAGTGCATAGTTATGTAATAATTATTCATGGCAATGATCATTACATATAGGCATCACGTTCGTAAGCAAGTAGACCAACTCATGCGTGCATCTACTACTATTACTCCACCCATCGACACCTACCCAGCATGCATCTAGAGTATTAAGTGAAACCGATTAATGCTTGGATAACAATGACATGATATAAACAAATTAAATCCAATTAATATGAACTGGCCACATCGTTTTACCCTTAGTGGCAGCAATACAATACGTGAAATGTCCCTTTCTTTCACTGGGATTGAGCACCGCAAGATTGAACCCACTACAAAGCACCTCTCCCACTGAAGATAGATAAATCTAGTTGGTCAAACCAAATCAATAGATCGAAGAGAATTACGAAGCTATCACAATCATGAATATAAGAATTCAGAGAAGACTCAAATATATTTCATGAATAATCTGAGCAAAAACCCACAATTCATCGTATCACAACAAACGCACCGCACAAAGTGATTACATAAGATAGATCACCGCAAGAATCGCGGTGATCATGGCAATGAAGAATATAGATAGAGACATCTAGGTACTAATTACAGGCATGTAGGTCTATGGTGAACTACTCACACATCACCATAGTAGCAACAATGTTAATGTGGATGCCCTGCTTGATTGATCGCCCCTCCGGTAGGGAACCGGAACAGGGCTCCACATGGGCACACGGTGGCACAGAGCCTTGTGGTGGCGGAAAAAGTTTTTCAGGTGGCTCCATAGGGTTTTTGGAGAACGTGTGAATTTATAGGATAGATAGGAGGGCTAGATGACAAGGGAGGTGTCCCCAAGACATCAGGGTGCGACCACACCCTTGGGCGCTCCCTGTTGGCTTGGCGCCACCCCTTGGGACCCCGGACTCCTTCCAAAGCTTCCAGATCCTTATTTTTCGTAGAAAAATTGTCAAAAAGTTTCAGGATATTTGGACTTCTTTTGGCACAGTATTCCTGAAAAGCCAAAAACATGCAGAAAACAACAAATGGCACTTGGCACTGGGTTAATAGTTTAGTGCTCGAAAATAACATAAATCAACAAGTAAATGCCTAAAAAGCATCCTAGAATGATGTATAATATCATGGAACAATCAAAAATTGTAGATACGTTGGATACGTATCAGCATCCCCAAGGTTAATTCCTGCTCGTCCTCGAGTAGGTAAACGAAAACAAAATTTTAGTGTGACATGCTACCCAACATGTAATCTCTTGCAGGTATGATCATTGAGAAACGATAAATTAACAAACATCAACAAAGTAATATGAGTAAACATAAGTAACATAATCATCAATGTTTAAAGTATATGATCCATAAAGAATGTTTACCTCCCCCCACACATTCATTTTCTCACATTAGCATGGCATGGATTTGACTTCACCACATAAATATAAATGTCAAGCACCATGATGTTAAGCCAGGCAATTGGGTCATGCTTTTTAACGCGCTTCAGCTTTTATTACTCACTCAATACATGAGCGTGAACTATGTACATAGCATATAGGTGGAATAGAATATGGTGGTAGGTTTCAAGGGGGTAAAAGTGGAGAAGAAAGTCTCACATCGACTAGGAGGAGAGAAGGCTATGAAGATGCCCATCAATCGATATCACTGTGAAGAGTAGGGATTTCCATGCAATGGATGCCATAGAGCTATAAGTGTATGAAAGCTCAACTAAAGCCAAGTGGGTGTGCATCAAACTTGCTTGCTCACGAAGACCTCAGGCATTTGAGAAAGACCGTTATCGGAATATACAAGCCAAGTTATATGATGAAAAATTCTCACTAGCATATGAAAGTGACAAAACATGAGACTATCTATATGAAAAATATGGTGCTACTTTGAAGCACAAGTATGGAAAAAGAGGTAGTAGCACTGTCCTTCTCTCTTTTCTCTCATTTCATTTCTTTTTCTCTTTCTTTTTTTATTTTTATTTTTTATTTTTCTTTTTTCCTTTTACTTTCTTTTTCTTTTCTTTTTTTCGACCGGGGTCTCATCCGACTTGTGGGGGAATCATTGTCTCCATCATCCTTTACTGAATGAGACAATGCCCTAATGATGAAAAGCATCACACTTCTATTTACTTACAACTGGATATGAAAAACATACTAAATAATATGACTCTATATGAATGCCTCTTGCAGTGTACCAGGATGTGAGGATGTGTAATGATATAGTGTAACATGTAAACAATGATGAAGGGTGGCTTTACCAAAAAATACCATGTCATATAGATGATCATGCAAAGCAATATGACATTGAGTGTACTAATCATATAACGTAACGTTGGAAGTTGCATGATAATATATCTTGGAATGGCTATGGAAATGCCATTATAGGTAGTGTCGGGCCCACTGAATCGGGGTTATCCACGCACATTTGCCTACACACCCAGCACAACAAATGCGGAGGGTCGGACGTAATCCATTTTCGGACCTCATGGAAAAGGCCCTCACAAGGGCCCCCTGCCTCGCGAGGTGGACTCATGCTGACGTTCTCGGGTGCCACGTCAAACCTCGCCTCGCGAGGAGGCCTTCCCCAGGCTGCCTTCGGGGCTCTCGAGAGAACGAATCAGCCAAGGGTGGCCCGACAGGTCGAAGGTTTTGCGGTGTCAGGTGGGTGACGCGTGTCGTGCTAGGATACACTAGGGGGCATACTCGCAGGCGCGGATGGAGAGGCTTTCCCGTGTGCTGAGGGTGTAGGGCCACCGCCAGTTCCCAAAGCAATGCCTAAAGCTTTCCTCTTCAGGGAAAGAAGGCCAGGACGTGAGGATTGCCAGGGTAGTAGGTCATCCCCAAGCCCACCAACGCGTCACAGTAGGAAGCTTTTTGCACGTGGAGACCACTTTTGCCAAGGTAGGCTGCGATCATGTCCCCCATCAAATTGCCCATTGTGGTGACCCTTCCCGCCTTGTTATTTGAGGGAAGAGGACCAGGGCCACTATAAAGGAGGGTAGGCCACCACCGTAGAAATGGATCAACACGAGAGCTAACTAGAACACCCCAGTTGTACTCTCCCTCACTCTCGTCCAATTGAAACAAGCAGGAGTAGAGTCTTACACAGCAAGGTGGCCCGAACCTGGCTAAATTGTTGTGTCCACCATTCTTCTCCATGAACGTCACATACGCCGGAGTGTCATCGTCAGGTTGCGTCGTAGGGAAGGGCAATAGAGCCAACGCACCGCGGACTTCGAACCTCTTTGGGTCCCCAGAGCCCCGATTTTGACATTTCGCGTGCCACGTAGGGATGCCTTGTGATTCTTCGGCTTTGTCTTGGATCTAGCTCCACACAATTGATAGTTGATGCCTGTCGTAATCGTGCCGACCATCGGGCAGCCCGCGTCACCCAGACCGTGCCAGTTTTCCACAACAGCGATGGTCGTCGCCAATCCATCGGTGAAGCGACTGGCGCCGTTGCCGACCCCGTCGGCCTCGAGCAACAAGACTCCTCCTTCCACCCCCTCCGAGCAGCAGGATGGGTGCACATCCATAAACTCCTCCCCCCACACCCTCCTTGAGCACGTGGACACGCAAGCTGCGCTGCGCATGGCGTGCAAGCTGCTTCACTACCACCCGACGAATGTCGGCTATGACACGTGGCTAGGCCGCATCACCGAGCTCGTAACGACTGCAGGCGAGGCCCCGACGCCTTCCCGCTCGCTTCTCCCTCCTCCGTATCGTGCTCGGGACATGGTCCATGGAGCTCCTCCGCCACTTCCCTTGTGCAACGGCCCGGTCGTCCCACTGCACGACGTGTGCCCGCTCAATCAGCATGGTAGAGCCCCTCCACGGGCCCAAGATGAGGCCAGCTGCGAGGTTGTCTGTTGCCCACCACGCGAGGTCCTGGAGCAGCAACACGAACGTCAAGACCAGATCGTCCAAGATGTCGTGGCGATCGGGTGCCAGAACAGGGTTGCGCTTGCTCGCAACGTCCTCTCATTCGGCATGGGTTGCCAGGCCTTTGCCCGTGAGCTGTGACGGGTGGTTTGGCCCGTCAAGTTCAATCCCGAGGTGCCCATGCGCTATGATGGTGTCCCCAACCCCACGGAGTTCCTCCAGCTGTACGCCCTTAGCATCAAGGCGGCTAGCAGCGACCACAAGGTTATGCCCAACTGGTTCCCCATGGCCCTCAAGGACGGTGCACGCTCATGGCTCATGAATCTGGCCGACGAGTTGATCTCCTCGTGGAGCAAGCTCTTTGAGGAGTTAATTGCCAACTTCAAGGGCACGCACGACCGCTCCCTCTCCATCAATGACCAGCGACGTGTGAAGCAGTGATACGTCTCCAACGTATCTATAATTTTTGATGGTTCCATGTTATTATCTTGTCATCTTTGGATGTTTCGTATGCATGAATATGCTATTTTATATCTTTTTTGGGACTAACCTATTAACTCAGTGCCAAGTGCCAGTTCCTGTTTTTTCGTGTTTTTGACCATTTCATAGGAGAATATTGAACGGAATCCAAACGGAACAAAACCCGCGGAATGAGTTTTTCCATAACAGAAGACACGCACGAGACTTGAGAACCAAGGCAGGAAACCTCGGAGAAGGTCACAAGCAACCCAGGCCCGGCCTAGGGGGGTCGGGCCTAGCAGGCTTGTGGGCCCCCTGTGGCTCCCCTGCCCTAGTTCTTCCGCCTATCAATTTCCTAAAAATCTGAAACCACGGAAGAGAGCCACGAAAATACTTTTCCGCCGCCGCAAGCTTCTGTCTCCGCAAGATCCCATCTGGTGCACGTTCTGGTGCCCTGCCGGAGGGGGGATTCGGACACGGAGGGCTTCTTCATCAACACCATTGCCTCTTCGATGATGCGTGAGTAGTTCACCATAGACCTTCGGGTCCATAGCTAGTAGCTATATGGCTTATTCTCTCTCTTGGATCTTCAATACAAAGTTCTCCATGATCTTCATGGAGATCTATCCGATGTAATCTTCTTTTGTGGTGTGTTTGTCGAGATCCGATGAATTGTGGATTTATGATCAGATTATCTATGAATGTTATTTGAGTCTCCTCTGATCTCTTATATGCATGATTTTGTATCCTTGTAATTCTCTTCAAGTTGTGGGTTTCGTTTGGCCAACTTGATCTATAATTCTTGCAATGGGAGAAGTGCGTGGTTTTGGGTTCATACCGTGCGGTGACCTCTCCTAGTGACAGAAGGGGTAGCGAGGCACGTATCGTGTTGTTGCCATCAACGGTAAAAAGATGGGGTTTATATCTATTGCATGAATTTATCCCTCTACATCATGTCATCTTGCTTAAGGCCATACTCCGTTTATCATGAAGTTAATACACTAGATGCATGCTGGATAGCGGTCGATGTGTGGAGTAACAGTAGTAGATGTAGAAAGTATCGGTCTACTTGTATCGGACGTGATGCCTATATGTACGATAATTGCCTTAGATAACATCATGACTTTGCGCGGTTCTATCAATTGCTCGACAGTAATTCGTTCACCCACCGTAATACTTGCTATCATGAGAGAAGCCTCTAGTGAACACTATGGCCCCCGAGTCTACTTTACATCATATTTTCAGCTTTACACTTTTAGTTTGTTGAACTTTCCACCTTTAGATCTCACCTTGCAGTTAACCGTGAAGGGATTCACAACCCCTTTGTAGCGTTGGGTGCAAGTTTGCTTGTTTTTGCGCAGGTACTTTGGAGACTTGCCTTGATACTCCTACTGGATTGATACCTTGGTTCTCAAACTGAGGGAAATACTTACTGCTGCTGTGCTGCATCACCCTTTCCTCTTCAAGGGAAAAACCAACACAAGCTCAATAGGTAGCAAGAAGAATTTATGGCGCCGTTGCCGGGGAGGATCAAGTCAAGAATAGTCTCCCGTCAACGTGCCAATTTCTGGCGCCGTTGCCGGGGAGGATCAAGTCAAGAATAGTCTCCCGTCAACGTGCCAATTTTTGGCGCCGTTGCCGGGGAGTATCAAGTCAAGAATAGTCTTCCTCCGACGTGTCAATTTCTGTCACCGGGGACTATTCTAAGTAAAGCTTATCCAAGTAACTGTCGCAAACTCATCTCTTGCATTTACCTTTTTTGCCTCTCGTTTTCCTCTACCCCACTTCTGAAAAACAAAAATTACAAAAATATTTGCCTTTTTCGTTCGCCCTTTTCTTTCGCTTGCTTTTTGTCTGCTTGTGTGTTTGTCTGCTTGCTGAAGTCACCATGACTAAAAACACCAAACTTAGTGACTTCTCGAATACTAATAATAATGATTTTATTAGTACTCCGATTGCTCCCGCCACTAGTGCGGAATCATATGAAATCAATGCTGCTTTGCTGAATCTTGTTATGAAAGAGCAATTTTCCGGCCTTTCTAGTGAAGATGTCGCATCCCATCTTAATACCTTCATTGAGTTATGCGATATGCAAAATAAGAAAGATGTGGATAATGATGTGATTAAACTGAAGCTATTTCCGTTCTCATTGCGAGATCGAATAAAAACTTGGTTTTCATCTTTGCCCGAAAATAGTATTGATTCTTGGAACAAGTATAAATATGCTTATATATCCAAGTATTTTCCACCGGCTAAGATTATCTCTCTCCGTAATGATATCATGAATTTTAAGCAACTAGATCATGAACATGTTGCACAATCTTGGTAGAGAATGAAATTGATGATTGGAAATTGTCTCGCTCATGGCTTGAGTCTTTGGATGATTATACAAATCTTCTATGCTGGTTTGAATTTTGCTTCTAGAAATATCCTTGATTCTGCCTCCGGTGGAACTTTCATGGAAATCACACTAGGAGAAGCCACAAAACTCCTAGACAATATCATGACAAACTATTCCGAGTGAGACACTGAAAGGTCACCTACTAGTAAAAAAGTGCATGCTATAGAAGAAATTAACTCTTTGAGTGCTAAGATGGATGAGTTAATGAAATTGTTTGCTAGTAAAGGTGCTCCTTCAGATCCAAATGATATGCCTTTGTCTTCCTTGATTGAGAGTACCAATGACAGCTTGGATGTTAATTTTGTTGGTAGGAATAATTTTGGCCACAACAATGCTTTTAGAGGTAACTATATTCCGAGGCCTTTTCCTAGTAATCACTCTAATAACAGTGGTAATTCCTACAACAATGCTCATGGAAATTACAACAAATTACCCTCTGATTTAGAGAGTAATATTAAAGAGTTTATCAACTCGTAAAAGATTTTCAACGCGTCCATAGAAGAAAAACTACTCAAAATTGATGACTTGGCTAGGACCGTTGATAGAATGTCTCTTGATATTGATGCTTTGAAAGTGAGATGTGCTCCTCCCAAGATCAATATGGATGAAACTTTGAAAGCTATGCATGTTTCCATGAATGAGAGTAAAGAAAGAACCGCCCAAATTCGTGCTAGACATGAATGGCTTAAAAAGACGTGTTCTCGTGATGAGAATCACGAAGATCTTAAAGTGCTTGGTGTGACTCCCATTGAATCCTTGTTTTCTAATGTCAAACCTAATGATGGTGGGGCTGGATATGAATCCACTTTGGTTGAGAAACGCCCCAATGATTCAGAGTCTATCTATCTTGATGCTAAAAGCATTAAAAGTGGAGTAGAGGATATCAAAACTTTGAGTAGTAATGAAACTACTACTTTGGATTTTAAGGAATTCAATTATGATAGTTTCTCTTTGATTGAATGTATTTCATTGATGCAATCCGTGCTAAACTCTCCACACGCTTATAGCCAAAACAAGGCCTTTACCGATCATATCGTCGATGCTATGATGAAATCTCTTGAAGAGAAACTTGAGTTGGAAGTTTCTATTCCTAGAAAACTTATGATGAGTGGGAACCTACTACCAAAATCAAGATCAAAAACTATGAATGCAATGCTTTGTGTGATTTGGGTGCTAGTGTTTCCTCTATTCCAAAGTCTTTATGTGATGTTCTAGGCTTCAATGAGATTGATGAGTGCTCTCTTAATTTGCATCTTGTGGATTCTACTGTTAAGAAACCCATGGGAAGAATCAATGATGTTCTTATTATTGCAAATAGGAACTATGTACCCGTGGATTTCATTGTGCTTCATATTGATTGCAATCCGACATGTCCTATCATTCTTCGTAGACCTTTCCTAAGGACTATCGGTGCTGTCATCGATATGAAGGAAGGGAATATTAGATTTTAGTTTCCATTAAAGAAGGGCATGGAACATTTTCCTAGAAAGAAAATAATATTGCCTTATGAATCCATGATGAGGGATACTTATGGTTTGAGCACCAAAGACGACGATACGTGATTCTATCGCCTTATGCCTAGCTAAGAGTGTTAAACAATAGCGCTTGTTGGGAGGCAACCCAATGAATTTATCTTTGTTTTTTTGCATTTTGTTTTGTTGCATCCACACCATCATGATTCTGTTAGGATTGTGTTTTTTGTGTTTCTTTTTCTGTTTGTGCCAAGCAAAACCTTTATGATCAGTTTTGGTGTTGGTTGTTTGATCTTGCTGGAAAAAGACAGAAACTTTTTGCTCACAAAATATTTTTTCATTTTTATCCAGAAAGAGCTTTTGAGTTGATTCCTTTTTCTGCTGGTTGATATGCAAATTTCCCAAATTGTCGTAATTGTTCAGAATTTTTGAGATATCACAAGTATACGAAGTAGGCAGATTGCTACACACTGGTCTGTTTTTCACAGATTCTGTTTTTGTTGTGTTGATTGCTTATTTTGATGAAACTATGGATAGTATCGGGGGATACTAGCCATGGAAAAGTGAGAATACTGTAATCTAACACCAATATAAATAGAAATCAAGTTTTCTACAGTAGCTAAAGAGGTGGTGGTTTGTTTTCTTATGCTAATGATATCACGAGTTTCTGTTTTAAGTTTTGTGTTGTGAAGTTTTCAAGTTTTGGGTGATGTTCTCATGGACAATGGGATAAAGAGTGGAAAGAGCTCAAGCTTGGATATGCCCAAGGCATCCCAAGCCAAATTCAAGGACACCAAAAAGCCTAAGCTTGGGGATGCCCCGGGAAGGCATCCCCTCTTTCGTCTTAAATCCATCGGTTATGTTACTTGGAGCTATATTTTTATTCACCACATGATATGTGTTTTGCTTGGAGTGTCGTGTATTATAGGAGTCTTTTCTTTTTGTTGTGTCACAATCATCCTTGCTGCACACCTTTTTGAGAGAGACATGCACTCATCGTGATTTTGCTAGAATACTCTTTGAGCTTCGCTTATATCTTTTGAGTTAGGAAATTTAACTCGCATGTGCTTCACTTATATATTTTGAGCTAGATAACTTTGCTCTAGTGCTTCACTTAGATATTTTTAGAGCACGGCGGTGTCATATTTTGGAGAAATAAGAACCCTCGATCTTCACTTATATCTTTTTGAGAGTGCTCTCTCTGAGTAACTTGGTAATTGGCTTGTGCTATGAAACTAGTCCAAAAGATGATAGGCATCCAAAGAGGATATACTAAAAACTTACATATTATTATGCATTGATTATAAAGAGAAGTTTGATTCCTCTCAATTAGTTTTGAGACATGGATTTGGTAATATTAGAGTTATGTTAGTAGGGTGTCGTGAATCTAGAAATACTTGTGTTGAAGTTAGTGATTCCCGTAGCATGCACGTATGATGCACCGCTATGTTAGGAAGTCAGAGCATAATTGATTTATTGATTGTCATTCTTTGTGTGGCGGTCGGGATCGCGCGATGGTTAACAACTACCAACCCTTCCCCTAGGAGTATGCGTATAGCACTTTGTTTTGATTACTAATAAAACTTCTGCAATAAGTATATGAGTTCTTCATGACTAATGTGAGTCCATGGTATAGATGCACTTTCACCTTCCACCATTGCTAGTCTCTCTAGTGCCGTGCAATTTTCGTCGGTGCACAAACCCACCATGTACCTTCCTCAAAACAGCCACCATACCTACCTATTATGGCATTTTTATAGCCATTCCGAGATATATTGCCATGCAACTCCCACCGTTCCGTCTCATGACAAGTGTGTCACTTTCATATTGCCATTGCATGATCGTAAGATAGCTAGTGAGATGTTTCAACATCATACGCTAAGCTAGATTGTTGCACATCCCGGTACACTACCGGAGGCATTTCCTATAAAGTCATCATTGTTCTAAGTATTGAGTTGTGAGTAAATAAAAGTGTGATGATCATCATTATTAGAGCATTGTCCGATGTGAGGAAATACAAAAAGTGGCCAAAGATGCCCACCAAAAAAATTGAGAAAAAAAGAGGCCAAAGAGCCCAAACAAAAAAATGAGAGAAAAAGAGAGAAGGGATAATGCTACTATCTTTTCCACACTTGTGCTTCGAAATAGCACCATGTTCTTCATGATAGAGAGTCTCTTGGTTTGACACTTACATATACTAGTGGGAATTTTCGTCATATAACTTGGCTTGTATATTTCAATGATGGGCTTGCTCAAAATTGCCCTAGGTCTTCGTGAGCAAGCAAGTTGGATGCACACCCACTAGTTCTTCTTTTGAGCTTTCACACACTTATAGCTCTCGTGCATCAGTTGCATGGTAATCCCTATTCATTCACATTGATATCTATTGCTGGGCATCTCCATAGCTTATTAATATGCCGAGTCAATGTGAAGATCTCCTCCTTTTTGCCTCACAACCTCCACCACAATCTATTCCACCTATAGTGCTATATCCTTGGCTCACGCTCAGGTATTACGTGAGAGTTGAAAAAGTTTGAGAAAGTAAGAGTGCGAAAACAATTATTTGGCCAATACCGGGGTTGTGCATGATTTAAATTCGTTGTGTGGGGATGATGGAGCATAGCTAGACTATATGATTTTGTAGGGATAACTTTCTTTGGCCTTGTTATTTCGAAAGTTCATGATTACCTTGCTAGTTTGCTTGAAGTATTATTGTTTTCATGTCAATAGCAAACTATTGTTTTGAATCTTACGAATCTGAACATTCATGCCACAAGAAAGAACTTACAAAGGACAAATATCTTAGGTAGCATTCCACATCAAAAATTCAGTCTTTATCACTTCCCTACTCGAGGACGAGCAAAAGTTAAGCTTGGGGATGCTTGATACGTCTCCAACGTATCTATAATTTTTGATGGTTCTATGCTATTATCTTGTCTTCTTTGGATGTTTTGTATGCATGAATATGCTATTTTATACTCCCTCCGTTCCTAAATATAAGTCTTTTAAGAGATTTTGCTAGGAGTCTACATACGGACTAAAATAAGTGAATCTACACTCTAAAGTATGTCTATATACATCCGCATGTAGTCTACTAGTGGAATCTCTAGAAAGACTTATATTTAGGAACGGAGGAAGTATCTTTTTTGGGACTAACCTATTAACTCAGTGCCAAGTGCCAGTTCCTATTTTTTCCGTGTTTTTGACCTTTTTCAGAGGAGAATATTGAACGGAGTCCAAATGGAATAAAACCTGCGGAATGATTTTTTCCATAACAGAAGACACGCAGGAGACTTGAGAACCAAGGCAGGGGACCTCTAAGAAGGTCACAAGCCACCCAGGTCCGGCCTAGGGGGCGAGCCTAGAAGGCTTGTGGGCCCCCTGTAGCCCCCTTGCCCTAGTTCTTCCGCCTATAAATTCCCTAAAAATCGAAAACCACGAAAGAGAGCCATGAAAATACTTTTCCGCCGCCGCAAGCTTCTGTCTCTGCAAGATCCCATCTGGGCCACATTCTGGTGCCCTTTCGGAGGGGGGATTCAGACATGGAGGGCTTCTTCATCAACACCATTGCCTCTCCGATGATGCGTGAGTAGTTCACCATAGACCTTCGGGTCCATAGCTAGTAGCTAGATGGCTTCTTCTCTCTATTGGATCTTCAATACAAAGTTCTCCATGATCTTCTTGGAGATCTATCCGATGTAATCTTCTTTTGCGGTGTGTTTGTCGAGATCCGATGAATTGTGGATTTAGGATCAGATTATGTATGAATGTTATTTGAGTCTCCTCTGATCTCTTATATGCATGATTTTGTATCCTTGTAATTCTCTTCGAGTTGTGGGTTTCGTTTGGCCAACTTGATCTATAATTCTTGCAATGGGAGAAGTGCTTTGTTTTGGGTTCATACCGTGCGGTGACCTCACCCAGTGACAGAAGGGGTAGCGAGGCACGTATCGTGTTGTTGCCATCAAGGGTAAAAAGATGGGGTTGATATCTATTGCATGAATTTATCCCTCTACATCATGTCATCTTGCTTAAGGCGTTACTCCGTTTGTCATGAACTTAATACACTAGATGCATGTTGGATAGCGGTCGATGTGTGGAGTAATAGTAGTAGATGCAGAAAGTATCGGTCTACTTGTCTCGGACGTGATGCCTATATGTATGATCGTTGCCTTAGATATCATCATGATTTTGCATGGTTCTATCAATTGCTCGACAGTAATTCGTTCACCCACCATAATACTTGCTATCATGCGAGAAGCCTCTAGTGAACACTATGGCCCTCGGGTCTGTTTTACATCATATTTTCAGTTTTACACTTTTACTTTGTTGCACTTTCCACCTTCAGATCTCACCTTGCAGTTAACCGTGAAGGGATTGACAACCCCTTTGTAGCATTGGGTGCAAGTTTGCTTGTTTTTGCGCAGGTACTTTGGAGACTTGCCTTGATACTCCTGCTGGATTGATACCTTGGTTCTCAAACTGAGGGAAATACTTACTGGTGCTGTGCTGCATCACCCTTTCCTCTTCAAGGGAAAAACCAACGCAAGGTCAAGAGGTAGCAAGAATCGCCTAGGGGAGACCCTGTGCAAGTACATCCAGCGCTTCAGCCAGGTGCGCAACAAGATTCCACGTGCCTAGGGCGAAGCCATCATCATGGTCTTCTCAAATGGTGTCACGGACATCCGCATGTACGAGAATCTTTCCATCAATGACAACTTGAGCACCGCCCTGGAGCTATTCAACATCAATGACAAGTGCGCCATGGCCGAAGAGGGCCACCTATTCATTCGCGACAACCCTGACATGTCGTCCGACGATGTCAAGGCGAAGGACAAGGAGGTCAAGCATAAGGGCCCCGCGGTGCTTGCACTGGAGCGTGAACCCAAGCGCAGCTACGACCATGTCGTCCCCGAGAAGTACCGTTGCCCGCTCCATGTCTTCCACAACGTACGCACTCACATAATACATGACTGCCAGGAGCTCAGGTCCCTCTGCATGAGCGCGCAACCCGGCGTCTGGACCACAATGACCATGGTGCCGGCCGTGGAGGCGGCCACAAAGGTGGCAAGTGGGACGGTCGCAATGGCAACCCTCGTCAGGCCTAGCACGAGCAGCCTCACGAGGACGCTTGGCATGATCTCCCTCGTGAGGACGCCTGGCGTGAACAGCCTCGCGAGGCACACCCCCGAGACTACGCGACCCTTCCACCGTCGCCATCACCCAGGAGGATTGACAACAACCGGTGTGAGGAGGAGGCCGGGGCTACCAGGAGCCCCGCACGGTATCTTACATCCTTGGTGGAGCCCACGCCCCTCCTTAGAACCTCTTGTTCACGCAGTTCTCTTGGGAGGTGAACGCCGCCCTCCCAAAGCCCGGAGCCACACAACCCCTCAAGTGGTTGCAGCATGCCATCACTTTCGACTACAAGGACGGACTACGGTCCATAGCCGCCGCACGCGCGCTCTCCATGCTATGCACCCCAACATCAGCAATGTCTCATCTACCAAGACCCTCATCGACGGAGGCGCTGGCCTCAGTATGTTCTTTGTCAAGACCTTCAAGATGCTTCAGGTGCCTTGCAATCAGTTGATGCCTACTGATACGTCTCCAACGTATCTATAATTTTTGATGGTTTCATGCTATTGTCTTGTCAAAGTTTGGATGTTTCGTATGCCTTTTATATATTTTTTGGGACTAACTTATTAACTCAGTGCCAAGTGTCAGTTCCTGTTTTTTCCATGTTTTTGACCGCTTTGAGAGGATATTTTGAAACGGAGTCCAAACGGAAGAAAATCCCCGAAAAGATTTTTTTCTGGAACGTAAGAAGATCGGGAAGCTTGAGAGCCAAGGCAGGGGAGCCTCAGGGGCCCCACAAGCCCCCACCACGCGGCCATGGGGGGGAAGGCCGTGCCATCCAGGCTTGTGGGCCCCCTGGGCGCCCTTTGCCCTAGGGGTTGCGCCTATATATTCCCTAAAAATCCCAAAAAAATCAAGAGATCATCGAAAGTACTTTTCCGCCGCCGCAAGCTTCTGTCTCCGCAAGATACCATCTAGGGCGCGTTTTGGTACCCAGCCGGACGGGAGATTTGGACACGGAGGGCTTCTTCATCAACACCATGACCTATCCGATGATGCGTGAGTAGTTCACCATAGACCTACGGGTCCATAGTTAGTAACTAGATGGCTTCTTCTCTCTCTCTTGGATCTTCAATACAAAGTCCATGATCTTCATGGAGATCTATCCGATGTAATCTTCTTTTGCGGTGTGTTTGTCGAGATCCGATGAATTGTGGATTTATGATCAGATTATCTATGAATCTTATTTAAAGTTCTTCTAATCTATCTTATGCATGATTTCATATCCTTGTAATTCTCTTCGAGTTGTGGGTTTTGTCTGGCCAACTAGATCTATGATTCTTGCAATGGGAGAAGTGCTTGGTTTTGGGTTCATACCGTGCGGTGACCTCACCCAGTGACAGAAGGGGTAGCGAGGCACGGATCGTGTTGTTGCCATCAAGGGTAAAAAAGATGGGGTTTTCATCATTGGTTTGAGATTATCCCTCTACATCATGTCATCTTGCTTAAAGACTTACTCTGTTCGTCATGAACTCAATACACTAGATGCATGCTGGATAGCGGTCGATGTGTGGAGTAATAGTAGTAGATGCATAAAGTATCGGTCTACTTGTCTCGGACGTGATGCCTATATGTATGATCATTGCCTTAGATATCGTCATGACTTTGCGCGGTTCTATCAATTGCTCAACAGTAATTTGTTCACCCACCGTAATACTTGCTATTTTGAGAGAAGCCTCTAGTGAACACTATGGCCCCCAGGGTCTACTCCACACCATATTTTCAGCCTTACACGTTTTACTTCGTTGCACTTTCCGCCTTCAGATCTCACTTTGCAAACAATCTTGAAGGGATTGACAACCCCTTTGAAGCGTTGGGTGCAAGCTTGTTTGTGTTTGCGCATGTACTCTGGACTTGACGAGACCCTCCTTCTGGATCGATACCTGGGTTCTCAAAACTGAGGGAAATACTTACTGCTCCTGTGCTGCATCACCCTTTCCTCTTCAAGGGAAAAACCGACGCAAACCAGAGAAGTAACAAGAAGAATTCCTAGCGCCAAGGAAGAACTTTTGTTGCCGTAGGAGAAGAATTTCTGGCATCGTTGCCGGGGAGGAAGATCAAGTCAAGAACTCATCCAAGTAGGTGTCACAAACTCATATCTTGCATTTACTTTGTTTGCCAGTTGCCTCTCGTTTTCCTCTCCCCCACTTCACAATTTGTCTTTTCCGTTTGCCTTTTCCGTTTGCCCTTTTCTTCGTTTGCCTTTTCCGTTTGCCTTTTTCGTTCACCCTTTTCTTTCGCTTGATCTCTGTTCGCTTGTGTGCTATGTGCCTTCAATATGCTTGCATCTTCGCTTGCTCAAAATCTAGTGATATGGATCCTCATCCACTTGCTAATCTCTTTAAGAGATCCACTTATGTTGATCCAATTGCTAGTGAGTTGAGTGCACTTGACTTTCTCTATGAAGTTTTGCTTGAGATGCGTGAATCTGAAAATCATGATGAAGAAAATTATGAAGTGATTCATGAGGGCTCCTTGAATGAAAAGCATGATCGCGATGGTTTCACTATAAATCCTATTAGTGTCAATCATGCTAAAAATATGCAAAACCCTAAGCTTGGGGATGCTAGTTTTGCTTTGTCCACTACTTGTTGCAACGATCATGATTGGGGTAATGATTTTTCTTATGATCTTGAAAATTTGTTTAGGCCTCATGATGAATATGATATTTGCAATAATATTGAAAGTGGGTTTGGAGAAGTCATGACTTTAGTTGATGATAATCCCACTATTTTTGAAGAGCGTCAACTTTGCATGCATGTGGATCATGAAAGGAATATCCTTTGTCATAGCTATCTTGTTGAATTTGATTATGATCCCACATGTAATTGCTATGAGAGAGGAAAATATTGTGGTAGAAACTTTCATGTTACCAAATTACCTCTCGTTGTGTTGAGATTGCTATTGTCTCTTTCTTCTTCCTTGCATTTGGTAACTATTGGTTGTCTTGCCAACTTGTTTTCCTATAAAAATGCCTATGCATAGGAAGTATGTTAGACTTAGATGTGATTTTCACATGCTTTATGATGCTCTCGTTGTGCTTCAACTCTTGTCTTTTGTGTGAGCATCATTGATGCCTAGCTAAGGGCGTTAAACAATAGCGCTTGTTGGGAGGCAACCCAATGAATTTATATTTTCTTTTTGCTTTCTATTTTGTTGCGTCCACACTTTCATAATTCTGTTGTGATTGTGTTTTTTGTGTCTCTTTTTGTGTTTGAGCCAAGCAAACCCTTTATGATTAGTCTTGGTAATGGTTGTTTATTCCTACTGGAAAAAGACAGAAATTTTTCGCTCACAGATGATTTTTCATTTTTATTCCGAAAGAGATTTTGAGTTGATTCTTTTTGCTGCTGGTTGATATGCCTTTTTCCCAGGCAATCGTAATTTTTAAGAATTTTTAAGGTACCAGAAGTATACTAAGTATACAGATTGCTACAGACTGGTCTGTTTTTGACAGATTCTGTTTTTGTTGAGTTGGTTGCTTGTTTTGATAAAACTATGGTTAGTATCGGGGGGTACTAGCCATGGAAAAGTGAGAATGCAGTAGAACAACACCAATATAGATAGAATTCAAGTTTTCTATAGTACCAAAAGAGGTGGTGGTTTGTTTTCTTGTGCTAATGATATCACGAGTTTCTGTTTAAGTTTTGTGTTGTGAAGTTTTCAAGTTTTGGGTGATGTTCTCATGGACAAAGAGATAAGGAGTGGAAAGATCTCAAGCTTGGGGATGCCCAAGGCATCCCAAGCCAAATTCAAGGACACCAAAAAGCCTAAGCTTGGGGATGCCCCGGGAAGGCATCCCCTCTTTCGTCTTTAATTCATCGGTAACATTACTTGGAGCTATATTTTTATTCACCACATGATATGTGTTTTGCTTGGAGCGTCTTGTATCTTAGGAGTCTTTCCTTTTTGTTGTGTCACAATCATCCTTGCTGCACACCTTTTTGAGAGAGAGACATGCACTCATCGTGATTTTGCTAGAATGCTCATAGTGCTTCACTTATATCTTTTGAGCTAAACACTTTTGCTCATAGTGCTTCACTTATATCTTTTGAGCTAGATACTTTTGCTCTTGTGCTTCACTTATATCTTTTGAGCTAGACACTTTTGCTCTTGTGCTTCACTTATATCTTTAGAGCAAGGCGGTGTGTGATTTGGTAGTTGGCTTATGCTATGAAAGTAGTCCCAAATGTGATAGGTACCCAAAGAGGATACAAAAACCTCCATCTTCATGTGCATTGAATAGAAAAAGAAGTTTTGATTCCTCTCAATTAGTTTTGAGACATGGATTTGATAATATTAAGAGCTATGTTAGTAGGGTGTTGTGAATCTAGAAATACTTGTGTTGAAGTTGGTGATTCCCGTAGCATGCACGTATGGGGAACCGCTATGTTAGGAAGTCGGAGCATAATTGATCTATTGATTGTCATCCTTTGTGTCGAGGTCGGGATCGCGCGATGGTTAACACCTACCAACCCTTCCCCTCGGAGTAGGCGTTTAGCACTTGATACGTCTCCATCGTATCTACTTTTCCAAACTCTTTTGCCCTTGTTTTGGACTCTAATTTGCATGATTCGAATGGAACTAACCCGGACTGACGCTGTTTCAGCAGAATTGCCATGGAGTTGTTTTTGTGCAGAAATGAAAGTTCTCGGAACGTCCTAAATATTTACGGAGAATATTTCTGGAAAATATGAAAAATACATGCGCGAAGATCCACCGGAGGGGACGGGCCTGTGGGCCACAAGCCCTGTAGCCGTCGCCCCCTAGTGGCGGCTACCAAGCTTATGGGGCCCACGTGGCTCTGCCGCCCCCAATTCCTGCGCTATTTATTCCCTTTCGTCCCAGAAAAAAATCAGGAGAGAAGATTTCATCGCGTTTGCGATACGGAGGCGCCGCCACATCCTGTTCTTCATCTGGAGGGTAGATCTGGAGTCCGTTTTGGGCTTCGGAGAGGGGAAATCATCGCCATCGTCATCATCAACCTTCTTCCCTCTCCAATTCCATGAAGCTCTTCATCGTTCGTGAGTAATCTATTCGTAGGCTCGCTGGGCGGTGATGAGTAGGATGAGATCTATCATGTAATCGAGTTATTTTTGACGGGGATTGATCCCTAGTATCCACTATGTTCTGAGATTGATGTTGCTACTACTTTGCCATGCTTAATGCCTGTCACTAGGGCCCGAGTGCCATGATTTCAGGTCTGAAATTATTATGTTGTTACCAATATATGTGCGTTTTAGATCCGATCTTGCAAGTTGTAGTTACCTACTATGTGTCATGACCCGACAACCCCGGAGTAACAATAACCGGAACCACTCCCGGTGATGACCATAGTTTGAGGAGTTCATGTGTTCACCAAGTGCTAATGCGTTGTTCCGGTTCTTTATTAAAAGGAGAACCTTAATATCCCGTAGTATCCTTTTTGTATCCCGCTGCCACGGGAGGGATGGACAATAGATGTCATGCAATTTCTTTTCCCTAAGCACGTATGACGACACACGGAATGCATGCCTACATCACATTGACGAACGGGAGCTAGCCACATATCTCTCCGTGTTATAACTGTTGCATGATGAATGTCATCCAACAAATCACGGACCCATTGCCTACGAGTTTGTCCCACTGCTGTTGTTACTTGTTTTCTCTGCTGCTGTTACTACTGTTGCTGCTGTTGTTACTTGCTTTGCTTTGCTGATGTTACTACTGTTGTTGCTGCTGTTACTTGCTTTGCTCTACTGCTGTTACTACTGTTGGTGCTACTGTTACTTGCTGCTACTATTACTTGCTTTGTCCTGCTGCTGCTGCAACTACTGTTACTTGATGTTGCTACTTGGTACCGCTGTTCCTTGCCACTGCTGTTACTCGTTACACTGCTGCTACCTGCTACAATACTTTTCTGGCGCCATTGATACAACAGTTAGGAATAGTCTACCGTCAACAGACCGTTTCTGGCACCGTTGTTATCATACTACTTTGCTGTTGATACTTTGCTTGCAGATATTAATCTTTCACGCGTGGTTGAATCTGACACATTCAACTGCTAACACTTGAGAATATTCTTTCACTTCCCGTCATGCGAACCAACAAATTTGGGTTGAATACTCTACCCTCGAAAAGTGCCTCGATCCCACGCGCTGGTGGGCTATTGCAAGACAATTTCTAATTGTTGAGCAATTGGGAGCAGCTCTTTTCTGGCTCCGTTGCCGTGGAGGCATCAAGTCAGGAATAGTTGCACATCAACAAAAAAATTCTGGCGCCGTTGCCGGGGAAGGGATTGCTATATTCTCTAAGTCACTTGGGATTTATATCTGCTGATCACTATGAAGAATCTGAAAGATCCAAAAACCAAAGTTTTGCCCTCAACTACGAGGGGAGGTAAGGAACTGCCATCTAGCTCTGCACTTGATTCACCTTCAGTTATGAGTAAGTTTGCGACACCACCTCCTGCTAGAAATCTTGATATGTCGCCTATGCTTGATGATGCTTATGATGCTACTATGCGTGATACTGCTAGAGATGCTATGCCTGATACTGCTAGAGATGCTATGCCTGATACTGCCTTGCCTGATGATGCTATGCTTGATACTGCTTTGCCTGATGATGCTAGAGATGCTATTTTTCCTGATGATGCTATGCTTGATACTGCTAGAGATACTACTTTGCCTGATATGCCACCAGGGGTATTTCTTGATGCTCATATTGCTAGAGTTACTGCCAATGCTCGTGATGCTTCTGAAACTGCCGATACTATTGAGATAGAACCTGCTTTTGCTCCTGCTAGATCTAGCTCTCCTAGATATGAACTGCCTGATATACCTGAGGGTTACGTTATGGAGGGAGAGATAGCTGAGGATTTTCTTGCATGTAAGGATGCCTATGATGCTGAGAAATTACTTCTCAACTGGAAGGAAAAATCTCTGAAAGCTAGGATGAAATACGACCCGAAGTTTGCCACTTCACCTATCTTTATCACCGATAAGGATAATGAATTCTCTGTCGACCCTGAGATAATCTCTCTAGTCGAATCTGATCCTTTCCACGGTTATGAGTGTGAGACGGTCGTAGCCCATCTTACCAAACTACACGATATAGCCACCCTTTTCACTAGTGAGGAGAAGATCCACTACTACTATATCCTTAAGTTGTTTCCTTTCTCTCTAAAGGATGACGCTAAAGCCTGGTTCACTTCTCTTGCTCCCGGATGTGTGAGTAGTCCCCACGATATGGTCTATTACTTCTATGAGAAATATTTCCCTGCCCATAAGAAGCAAGCTGCCTTGCAGGAAATATACAACTTTGCTCAACTCAAAGAAGAGAGTCTCCCACAAGATTGGGGGAGGCTCATCCAACTACAGAATGCTTTGCCTGATCACCCTCTTAAGAAGAATGAGATACTTGATATCTTCTCTAACGGACTTACCGATGCTTCTAGAGACCACCTAGATAGTTTTGCCGGTTGTGTTTTTAGGGAACGAACTATAGAACAAGCTGAGATTCTACTGAATAACATCTTGATCAACGATAATGCTTGGACTATCCCCAAACCAACTCCTAAACCAACTCCTAAGAAAAGAGGTATTCTATTCCTCAGTCCCGAAGATATGCAAGAAGCCAAGAAATCTATGCAAGAGAAAGGCATTAGATCTGAAGATGTAAAAAATCTACCACCTATCGAAGAGATCCATGGTCTCGATAACCCGATACAAGTAGTAGAAGTGAATTCTCTGCGTAGGTTTGATGAGAGTGATATTCCTTTTGACAAACCTGCTAGCCTATGCTTTGATGAATTTGACAACTTTGTTGCCAAACAACAGAGTTTCAATGGTTATGTTAGCAGACATTTGGAACAAAGTACTCGTATGCTTAGTCATTTAAGTGCTTGTGTAGACAGAAATGTCAATGATCTAAAGCTTCTGAGTAAACATGCCTCTATGATTACTACTCAGGTAAAACAAGTACTTAAAGCTCAGAATGACTTGCTCAATGAATTAAATGACAACTCTGTCAGAGTCATTACTAGAGGCGGCAAAATGGCTCAGGAACCTTTGTATCGTGAAGGCCATCCTAAGAGAATTGATCAAGATTCTCAAGGAATTAATGCTGATACACCCAGTCATCCTAAGAAGAAGGATGATAGAAACCTACATGCCAGTTCACCAAATACTGTCACACCTGAAGAACCAAATGATATTTCTGCGTGTGACACATCAACACAATCTGGTGATGAACATGAACCTGGTGACAATATGGACAGCGATGTTCATAATGATGCTCAACCTAGCAATGATAAGGATGTGGAGATTGAACCTACGGTTAATCCTGATAACCCACAACCTAAGAGATACGATAAGAATGACTTCACTGCTAGGAAGCATGGTAAAGAAAGGGAGTCATGGGTTCAGAGACCCATGCCCTTTCCTCCTAAGCCATCCAAGAAAAATGATGATGAGGATTTTGAGCGCTTCGTTGAGATGATAAGACCCGTCTTTCTGCAGATGCGGTTAATTGATATGCTCAAAATGTCTCCATATGCCAAGTACATGAAAGATATCGTGACTAATAAACGGAAGATACCAGATCTTGAGATCACCACCATGCTTGCCAATTACACTTTCAAAGGTGGAACTCCTAAAAAACTTGGTGATCCCGGAGTGCCCACTATACCTTGCTCCATTAAAGGAAACTACGTAAGAACTGCCTTATGCGACCTTGGAGCCGGTGTTAGTGTTATGCCGCTCTCTCTTTATCATAGACTTGAACTGGATAAGTTGACACCCACTGAAATTTCTCTGCAAATGGCCGACAAATCAACTGCTTTCCCTATCGGCATTTGCGAGGATGTGCCTATTGTGGTTGCTAACACCACTATCTTAACAGACTTTGTTATCTTGGATATTCCCGAGGACGATGCCATGGCTGTCATCCTTGAAAGACCCTTTTTAAACACTGCAGGGGCTGTTATAGATTGCAACAAAGGCAATGTCACTTTCCATGTCAATGGTAATAAGCATACAGTGCACTTTCCAAAGAAACGATATCAAGTACATTGCATCAATGCTACGAAAAAACTTCATCGATTCTTATTGGGAGCTTTGAATGCCCTATTCCTCGTGTCAAGATGAAGTATGATTTGCTTGTTGGGGAGATACATATCCCCATTGAGGTGACTTAATGGCTATTCGACAATTCTCCGTTTCCTCTTGCAATTCGAAAAGGTTTTGTCATGAGGATTTGATCAATCCCATTGACGGATTTCTTTCGATGACCATGAAATGGATGAATCAAAGAGTCACATACCTCCGTTTTAAGCTTTCACTTTCTGTTGCTTAGAAGAAAAATGATAGATTTAGTTTAGTTTTTCCTGCTTTCTGTTTTAGCGTCCCGGAGAAAAATACCCCGAAAATAAAAGTTCTCCGATGGTCCTTAAAATCTAGTATGATTTTTTCTGGATTTTTTGAAAAATACTGGGACTGAGAGCTGGCCTGGGGGCCACACCACTGGGCCACAAGCCCTGTAGCCGCGGCCTCCCCCTGGCGGCGGCTACCAAGCTTGTGGGGCCCACAGGGACCCCCTCCACTCATTCCAGCTCCCATCTCTTCTTCTACCTCCAAAAAAAATCATTTCGCAGCTCAAACCCGTGTTCTTGCTCATTTGGCTGAGATTTTCGATCTCCTTGCTCAAAGCACCATTCTTCGAACCGTTTTGGGGAAATTACTCCTTGGTAAGTGACTCCTCCATTGGTCCAATTAGCTATTGCTCTAGTGCTTTATCGTTCGCGTATTCTTGCTACCTTGGTGACCCTGTTCTTGAGCTTGAAATGTTGATTTTAGCTGGTCCCAAGTAGTTTTAGTGTGTGATACGGTCTCTAGGCACTAGTAGGAGTAGTTGCTACGAGTTGGGTTAATCCTTACTCACTTTTCTTTCGAAGTCTCTAAAAACTTCAGGATTTTTCAGAGCCATAAAAAGGAAAAGATGAGGAGGTTCTTGAGAGGCTCTTCAAGCCGTAACCCCAAGGAGGATGAGAAGAACCACCCCAAGTACGTGGTTCCTCGAGTCACAGAAGTTCGAGCGTGCGAGTGGCCAAGTGATGAATTTTTGCGCGCCGCTGGGCTTTATGAAGACTTTTATTACTTGGTGGAGAACGCAGGTCTTACCGCGTTCGTTGAAGATAAGTTCTCACAATACCTCCTCCTCACCAATATTTTCGTTCAAAGCTTCAACTTTGATCCGAGGAAGAATCCTCCGATGGTTGAGTTCATGTTATACGACATCCCCCATTGCATGACACTACAGGTTTTTTGCAATTTATGCAAATTACCTTATGTTGGGGATATTCATGACCCTCGTCCACGGGACTTGGAGGATTTCATAGGTACTATTTCTGTTGGAGAGGAGAGAGGAGTGTCTCGCGCTAGAATTGCTAGCATACATTTTCCTGTGCTTCGGTACTTCTCATTATTTGTGGGAAAATGTTTGATTGGCTGTGGGGAGGCTGGATCACTTAGCTCTCCAGACCTTGCGGTTTTGCGGGAAGGCCTTTATAACGATAAGACTTATATCCTAGGTGCTATAGTAGCTCAGCGGTTGAACACAAACCGTTCCAAGGGTGTCGTCTATGGAGGTATCTATGCTACCCGTCTTGCCAGACACTTTGAGATACCCGTTAGACTGGGGGAGGAAGGAGAGATGCTTCTTCCTGAGAAATATCTGGATTATGACAGCATGGTTTGCCATGATTTTGTGGATAGAGATGCTAGTAGACGGATGATTTATAACCTGGTATTTAGTCAGGGTACTCGAGAGACTATTACTTTGCCTGCTCCTTCTTTGTTTGATCTTCATGCAGGCAGGTACACTATTATGCCCTCGGACATCTACGCATATTGGGGCTTGGCCCAACCACACGTGCCCGTGCCCGAGCCGCCAGTCGAGTACCAGACGCCAGTTTATCAGTGGGAGCCAGAGGAGCTCACACAGCAGTGGCATCCACAGTCCGCTCCGGAGTATCCCGGAGCTGGTTATTTCCCTCCTTGGGAGTAGACCAAGCTAGGCCAAAAGCCTAAGCTTGGCGGAGTATGTGTTTGCACTAACTTTAAATTCATGCTTATGCTTTCACTTTGTTAGTCGGTGTTTACACTTTGCCACTGTATTATCCATGCTAGTTTATTTTCGTTTCTTGTTTTCTTGTTTTGTGTCCTTTTGAGAAAACCCAAAAATATTTTCCTTTCTTCTTTTTCTTGTTGGGAGTTTTCCCGTGTAAATACTTTTCTTTTTTCTTTGGGTCGAGGTAGAAGATATTGGTTACAATGTTTAGTGGCTCTTGCATGCATACATGTTTAGCTTTCAAAGAGCCATATTACTTTGTCTTCTCCTTTATGTTTGCCTGCAGATTCAGCTTAGTCCAATGCACGAGCACTCTTATTATTGTTCACATCGTTCGATCGTGCAAGTGAAAAGCAATAATGATGATATATGATGAAGTGACTGAGACTGGAAAAGCTGGTATGAACTCTATCTATTTTGTTTTTGTAAATTTGACTAGCTTGTCATCCCAGATTCAGCTTTGCTGTGAGAGAATCATGTTTGCAATGACAACTTAGAGATCATAGTTTTTGATGCCATGTTTAATTAGCTGAGAGCTTATAATGGTTTGTCTTGAATGCCAACATAGATTTTGAGATGACTATGATGTAGTATGATAGGATGGTATTCTCCTTTGAATGATTAAAGTGGCTTGACTTGGCGCATGTTCATGCATGTACTTGAAACAAAATCAACATAGCCTCTATGATGTTCGTATTCGTGGTGATTTATATCCTGCTCATGCGTGCACTCAATGTTAGTCAAACTCATTGCATCTTGATGACTGTTGTCGCTCTCTAGTTGGTCGCTTCCCAATCTTTTGCTAGCCTTCACTTGTACTAAGCGGAATACTGCTTGTGCATCCACTTCCATAAACCCAAAAGTTTTTCCATGAGAGTCCACTGTACCTACCTATTTGCGGTATCTACCTGCCGTTCCAAGTAAATTTGCATGTGCCATTCTCTAAACCTTCAAGAAATAATTTGTTTTGCATGCCCGAACCGCTCATGTGGTGACAGGGGGCTATTGATATCTTCCATGTTAGGCGTGTTATCCTCGACATGTGTTTATTCACTGTCATTCATGAGAAAGGGGTCGGTAATTGGAATGCCCAGTTCTACGCTTAAATCAAAAACATAACTGTAAAACAAGACTCCCCCGGATTGATGTTAGTATGGACGGTACCCGAGAATTCGGCTCGCCGTGGAGTGTGATTGATTGGTGGTGGGGGAGTTAAAACTTTACTTTTCTGTTTGGGAACTGCCTATAGCATGAGTGGCATGGAAGATATTGAGAACTCTTGGTCATTGCGTTGACAATGAAAGCATGCCACCCAAAATTATTATCTCTGTTTTCAAAGCTTGAGCTCTGGCACCTCTGCAAATCAATGCTTCCCTCTGCGAAGGGCTTGTCTATTTATTTTCCTGTTGAGTCATCCTCCTCTTGTATAAGCACCAATTAGAGAGCACCTCTATCATTTTTATGCTTTGCTTTTGATTGATATTGAGTATGACTATGACTGGATCTTCGTTGCTATGAATTACAATGTTTAGTCAGCCCTTAATCTTTGAAAGTGCTCTGTATTTATGTTTTGCGGTCTCAGAAAGAGCTAGTGATATACCACTTATTCATATTGCTTCATGCTTGTTTTGATTGAATTGTTGGTATCTGAAACTCATTATTATTTGCTCGCTAGCTGATTATGCCATTGATATTAGTTTACCGTGAAACCTTTGTGTCACTTGCTTATGTGGTTAACTTGTGATCTTGCTGAAATTCTGGTTATGAGTTAGACATAGTTGCAACAACAAGATCAAACAGAGTTTGTCAAAGTTTTTCTTTCTCTTTCAGTTTGTCAACTGAGTTGCTTGAGGACGAGCAAGGTTTTAAGCTTGGGGGAGTTGATACATCTCCACCGTATCTACTTTTCCAAACTCTTTTGCCCTTGTTTAGGACTCTAATTTGCATGATTTGAATGGAACTAACCCGGACTGACGTTGTTTTCAGCAGAATTGCCATGGTGTTTTTTTTGTGCAGAAATGAAAGTTCTCGGAACATCCTGAAAATTTAAGGAGAATATTTCTAGAAAATATGAAAAATACCTATGCAAAGATCCACTAGAGGGGACGGGCCAGTGGGCCACAAGCCCTGTAGCCGCCCCTGGGGCCCACGTGGCTCTGCCGCCCCCAATTCCAGCGCTATTTATTCCCTTTCGTCCCAGAAAAAACCAGGAGAGAAAATTTCAATGCGTTTGCGATACGGAGGCGCCGCCACATCCCGTTCTTCATGTGGAGGGCATATCTGGAGTCCGTTTTGGGCTCCAGAGAAGGGATATCGTCGCCGTCGTCATCATCACCTTCTTCCCTCTCCAATTCCATGAAGCTCTTCATCGTTCGTGAGTAATCTATTTGTAGGCTCGCTGGGCCGTGATGAGTAGGATGAGATCTATCACGTAATCGAGTTAGTTTTGACGGGGATTGATCCCTAGTATCCACTATGTTGTGAGATTGATGTTGCTACTACTTTGCCATGCTTAATGCTTGTCACTAGGGCCCGAGTGCCATGATTTCAGATCTGAAATTATTATGTTGTCACCAATATATGTGCGTTTTAGATCCGATCTTGCAAGTTGTAGTTACCTACTATGTGTTATGACCCGGCAACCCCGGAGTGACAATAACCGGAACCACTCCCGGTGATGAGCATAGTTTGAGGAGTTCATGTGTTCACCAAGTGCTAATGCGTTGTTCCGGTTCTTTATTAAAAGGAGAACCTTAATATCCCGTAGTATCCTTTTTGGACCCCGCTGCCACGGGAGGGATGGACAATAGATGTCATGCAAGTTCTTTTCCCTAAGCACGTATGACGACACATGGAATGCATGCCTACATCACATTGACGAACGGGAGCTAGCCACATATCTCTCCGTGTTATAACCGTTGCATGATGAATGTCATCCAACAAATCACGGACCCATTGCCTACGAGTTTGTCCCACTGCTGTTGTTACTTGTTTTGCTCTGCTGCTGTTACTACTTTTTTTGCTGTTGTTACTTGGTTTGCTTTGCTGTTGTTACTACTGTTGCTGCTGCTGTTACTTGCTTTGCTCTACTGCTATTACTACTGTTGCTGCTACTGTTACTTGCTTTGTCCTACTGTTGCTGCCACTACTGTTACTTGATGTTGCTACTTGCTACTGCTGTCACTACTGTTGTTCCTTGCCACTGCTGTTACTCGTTACACTGCTGCTACCTGCTACAATACTTTTCTGGCACCATTGATACAACAGTTAGGAATAGTCTGCCGTCAACAGATCGTTTCTGACACCGTTGTTATCATACTACTTTGCTGTTGATACTTTGCTTGCAGATACTAATCTTTCAGGTGTGGTTGAATCTGACACATTCAGCTGCTAACACTTGAGAATATTCTTTCACTTCCCGTCGTGCGAACCAACAAATTTGGGTTGAACACTCTACCCTCGAAAACTGCCTCAAACCCACGCATTGGTGGGCTATTGCAAGACAATTTCTAATTGTTGAGCAATTGGGTGCAGCTCTTTTCTGGCTCCGTTGCCATGGAGGCATCAAGTCAGGAATAGTTGCACATCAACAATACTTTGTTTTGATTACTAATAAAAACTTTTGCAACAAGTATGTGAGTTCTTCATGACTAATGTGAGTCCATGGTATAGATGCACTTTCACCTTCCACCATTGCTAGCTTCTCTAGTACCGCGCAATTCTCGCCGGTGCACAAACCCACCATATGCCTTCCTCAAAACATCCACCATACCTACCTACTATGGCATTTTCATAGCCATTCCGAGATATATTGCCATGCAACTCCCACCGTTCCGTCTCATGACTTGTGCTGTCACTCTCATATTTCCATTGCATGATCGTAAGATAGCTAGCGAGATGTTTCAACGCCATATGCCATGCTAGATCGTTGCACATCCCGGTACACTGTCAGAGGCATTTCCTATAGAGTCATCATCATTTTGAGATGTGAGTAAATAAAAGTGTGATGATCATCATTATTAGAGCATTGTGCCATGTGAGGAAATAAAGAAAAGAGGCCAAAGAGCAAAAAAACAAAAAAATAAAAAAATAGGTCTAAGAGCCCAAATAAAAAAAGAGAAAAAAAGCGAGAAGGGACAATGCTACTATCTTTTTCCACAGTTGTGCTTCATGATAGCACCATGTTCTTCATGATTGAGAGCTTCTTGCTTTTTCACTACCACATGCTAGTGGGAATCTTCATTATATAACTTGGCTTGTATATTCGAATGATGGGCTTCCTCAAAATTTCCCTAGGTCTTCGTGAGCAAGCAAGTTGGATGCACACCCACTAGTTCTACTTTTGAGCTTTCACATACTTATAGCTCTAGTGCATCTCTTGTATGGCAATCCCTACTCATTCACATTGATATCTATCAATGGGCATCTCCATAGCCTTTTGATACTCCAAGTCAATGTGACCATCTCCTCCTTTTTGTCTCGTAACCACCACCACACTCTATTCCACCTATAGTGCTATATCCATGGCTCGTGCTCATGTATTGCGTGAGAGTTATAAAAAGTTTGAGAAAGTAAGAGTGCGAAAACAATTACTTGGCCAATACCGGGGTTGTGCATGATTTACATTAGTTGTGTAGGGATGATGGAGCATAGCCAGACTATATGATTTTGTAGGGATAACTTTCATTGGCCTTGTTATTTTGAAAGTTCATGATTACCTTGCTAGTTTGCTTGAAGTATTATTGTTTTCATGTCAATAGCAAACTATTGTTTCGAATCTTACGGATCTGAACATTCATGTCACGTGATAGAAGTTGCAAAGGACAACTATGCTAGGTAGCATTCCACATCAAAAATTCATTCTTTATCACTTCCCTACTCGAGGACGAGAAGGAGTTAAGCTTGAGGATGCCTGATACGTCTCCAACGTATCTACAATTTTTGATGGTTTCATGCTATTATCTTGTCAAACTTTGGAGGTTTCGTATGCCTTATATATATTTTTTGGGACTAACTTATTAACTCAGTGCCAAGTGCCAGTTCCTATTTTTTCCATGTTTTCGACCCCTTTCAGAGGAGATTTTGAAACGGAGTCCAAACGGAAGAAAATCCCGAAAAGATTTTTTTCTCGAACGGAAGAAGACCGGGAAGCTTGAGAGCGAAGGCAGGGGAGCCTCAGGGGCCCCACAAGCCCCCACCCCGCGGCCAGGGGGGAGGCCGCGCCACCCAGGCTTGTGGGCCCCCTGGGCGCCCTTTGCCCCAGGGGTTGCGCCTATATATTCCTTAAAAATCCCAAAAAATCAGGAGATCATCGAAAGTACTTTTTCCGCCGCCGCAAGCTTCTGTCTCCGCAAGATCCCATCTAGGGCACGTTCTGGTGCCCTGCCGGAGGGGAGATTCGGTCACGGAGGGCTTCTTCATCAACACCATGACCTCTCCGATGATGCGTGAGTAGTTCACCATAGACCTATGGGTCCATAGTTAGTAACTAGATGGCGTCTTCTCTCTCTTGGATCTTCAATACAAAGTTCTCCATAATCTTCATGGAGATCTATCCGATGTAATCTACTTTTGCGGTGTGTTTGTCAAGATCCGATGAATTGTGGATTTATGATCAGATTATCTATGAATCTTATTTGAGTTTCTTCTGATCTCTCTTATGCATGATTTCATATCCTTGTAATTCTCTTCGAGTTGTGGGTTTTGTCTGGCCAACTAGATCTATGATTCTTGCAATGGGAGAAGTGCTTGGTTTTGGGTTCATACCGTGCAGTGACCTCACCCTGTGAAAGAAGGGGTAGCGAGACACGCATCATGTTGTTGCCATCAAGGGTAAAAAGATGGGGTTTTCATCATTGGTTTAAGATTATCCCTCTACATCATGTCATCTTCCTTAAAGCGTTACTCTGTTTGTCATGAACTCAATACACTAGATGCATGGTGGATAGCGGTCGATGTGTGGAGTAATAGTAGTAGATGGAGAAAGTATCGGTCTACTTGTCTCAGATGTGATGCCTATATGTATGATCATTGCCTTAGATATCGTCATGACTTTGCGCGGTTCTATTAATTGCTCGACAGTAATTTGTTCACCCACCGTAATACTTGCTATTTTGAGAGAAGCCTCTAGTGAACACTATGGCCCCCAGGGTCTACTCCACACCATATTTTCAGCCTTACACTTTTTACTTCGTTGCACTTTCCGCCTTCAGATCTCACTTTGCAAACAATCTTGAAGGGATTGACAACCCCTTTGAAGCGTTGGGTGCAAGCTTGTTTGTGTTTGCGCAGGTACTCTGGACTTGACGACACCCTCCTTCTGGATTGATACCTTGGTTCTCAAAACTGAGGGAAATACTTATTGCTCATGTGCTGCATCACCCTTTCCTCTTCAAGGGAAAAACCGACGCAAACCAGAGAAGTAACAAGAAGAATTCCTAGCGCGAGGGAAGGACTTTTGTTGCCGTAGCACCTAACACGCCATTTTCAGGGGTAACCGACATCTCTACTGTTCCCGTGGGGCAACTCGGCCTCCTTGTGACCTTCGGCACGTGCGACAACTACCACACCGAGCTTATCGACTTCGACGTAGCACACATCAGCCTACCATACAACACAATCCTGGGGTACCCGACACTGGCCAAGTTCATGGCAACAATGCACCATGGTTACAGCGTCCTCAAGATACCTAGTTGCATCAATGTCATCACCATCGCATGCAATGAAAAGGATGTGACCAGTTCCCTCGAGCGCGCATACAAGGCTGCCGCGGCTGAGCATTCAGATGGCGAGGAACATGTTGGGCTCCGCCAAATGGTGCCCCCAAGGATGAAGCAGTTCTTGTCCATCCCAGGCTCTATCGATGCCAGGAATGCACCGTCCGATGTCGGCACCATGATCCCCGCACCCGCAGCTGGCGACGGCCTTCCCATCGCATAGGAAGGCCTGTCTGACACCTCCTTCGGGATATACTCGGGGATTTGCATCTGGAAAGCGTCTAACCTGGCGAGCATAATGAAGGAGGTGCTTGGACACCACTTGGAGGCGTGCTTTGATGCGCATCCCCGCGAGCAGGAAGCATGGCGCTAGGCGCCAGGGGCACAAGAGCTCATCACCCAAGTGATCAATGAGCTACAGGAGGCGCGCGCCATGCACGGCGAGCGCAACCCATGACGTTCCGCCATTACGTCCGCCAACCCCAAGGAGAACGACCAGGTATGCATGTGTGTCGATGTCACATGCCTCAACAAGGACGACTCACGGGACCCTTTCCGTCCAGTACGCGATGGCATGAGCAGGGGCACCCCCGTCAGCTGCGACTGCAAGCCCTTCGGCATGGAAAATGCTGCTCCCAGTTTCCAAAGGCTAGCGCGACTCTTGGTGGTATCGCACGAGCCATCGAGCCCTGGCGGGCCCTGAAGATCTGAAGCACATGCCGGTTCAGAGCAGAGAGCCTCCACGGTGTGCTCCCCCGATGCCCCTACAGCGGCTTGATTTCCAGGTGACTTTCCGGTTGTTGAATTAAGGGCACCTGTCTGGCTGCGCTTCCATCAAGCCGGCAAGGTTTCGTAGCTACAGTGCCCTCGCTTTTTGGTTGTGTATCAAACCTGATTATCATTCACTTAAGTTTATGATTTTCGCCTAAACCTTGTGTGTGATGTCTCAATGCCATCTGAAATCGCCGTGCCCTTGTGATTCCCCCCTTGGATGCCTCATGGCTGGGGGCTAGACACGGCGTCTGTGCTCGGGTCCGTCCCAATAGCGCTGGTAAATCCAACGGACTGGGCTCTGCCTCGTGGGCCTGCCCCGCACATGACACCACGCAAAGGCCATTGGCGTCCCGCCCTCTCTTGGGATCGTCGCGGGTAGGCAAGTATGGGCGCGACTAAGTTTGCATGGCTGCCAACTTGGTGTTTCGCCATGCGCTTGGCGAGTTTTACTTGAACATTTCATGGGGAATTCGGCGTGGCACCTACGCTGAGGTCCGACCCGCAGCGTCGCTAGGCCTGAGCAACTCAGCCATGCCTGGATGCCCGAGTTGCCTCACGCGCTGCGCCATGATCTCGGACCCATGGACACTCTGATAACGAAGGGAGTGTTGTGCCTCACGAGGCCCCCACGTCGCCCTCTTGACATGGGTCGCGTGAGTCTGCGACCGCGCCGAGGGCAGGATGTAAGGCATGTGGGGGCATGAAAGCAGCTTGTGGGTCGTGTGCCTGAAACCCTCGAAGTCTTTGCTCGTGACCCTCCAACGTAAGAATGAGGTGGGGTTGTACATGCCCCGGAGCCTCCCAATGCGTCACTCATTGGCCTCGGGACGACTCCCGCCCACGCACAAGTGGAAGCCCATTGTTCCATGCTGGCGAAAACGGTCAAACCGCCACTATGCTCATGCCAAGTGGAAACCCCATGCTCCGTGCTGGCGGAAAACAGTCGAACCGCGACTATGCCCACGCCAAGTGCAAGCCCCATGCTCTGTGTTGGTGGAAAATGGTCGAACCACGACTATGCCCATGCCAAGTGAAAGCCGCATGCTCCGCGCTGGCAGAAAACGGTCGAACCGCGACTATGCCCATACCAAGTGGAAGCCCAATGCTTTGTGCTGGCGGAAAACGGTCCAATCGCGACTATGCCCACTCCAAGTGGAAGCCCCATGCTCCATGCTGGCGGAACGGTCAGGCCATGATCATGCCCATGCCCAAGTGGAAGCGCCATGCTCTGCTCTGGTGGACAGACAGTTGAGAGCGCTCCATGGGCCGCACTGACGTGGGGACAAGTCATGCATGGCGCGCTAACTGATGGCCTCCTTCCAAGGCATGCGCTTGCTAGTTTCCCCTCGAGCCTCACGCGAGCACGGGATGGACATGGTGTATGTGCTCAGGTTAGTTCCAACAGCGCTTAAAAACCCAAGGGACCAGGATATGGCCTGCGGGCCCACTCCTGGGCACACCACCCCACCAAGGCCCTTGGTGCCTGGTCTCCTCACGTGATAACCAAGTGCAAGGTGGCGAGGAGCCTCACAAGGAAACACGGGCAAGTGGTTGACTGTCGACGTTACGAAAGACTAAGTGTGAGAACCCTCGGGGCAGCTTCACCATTCCTACATTCTCCCTCATTTGGGCCGCTTGCATGTCCAAGGGGGGACTCCTCACAAAGGCATTGGTCGTGAAGGGCAATAATTTTTCACGCACCCCTCGCGGGGCTTACATTGATCCATCGCAGGACGGAAGATGGGATAAGGAAATGGACTTCATGAAGACAAGCGCTCATGCCAAGTGAACCCCTCTTTAAGTTAACCACATCGCATAGCTCGGTAATCCTTGGCAGTACCCCTTCTTCCCGTAACCTCGCTTCGCCCAGAAACCTCTCCTCTTGTGCGAGCCACTTGCGTGTCAAGGGGAATCCCCTGAGCATTGCGCCTCGGGGGCTCGAACTAGACTTCGGGCCCCTCGCCCCCCGGCCTTGGCCCAAGCATCACGACCAGACATACTAGCGAAAACCGAGTCCCGCTTGGCGGCTAGGCCACAGCGATGAAGAACATTAAGGCAATTATAGAGAAAGGGACATGCATAACAACACTAAAAGAGAACTCATTTTAGGCAAGACATTATATAAAGGCACATGGGAAATAATCTTTCTTACACGCCCTCGCGGGGCCAACACATTCTGATGCACGGAAAGTAGGAAGCAAAAACAAAAGGGGGTCTTGGCCTTGAGCAGCGCCGCCTCCAGGATGTCGGCCCTGACACCACCTTCCGCCTAGTCCGAGTCCTCCTCCTTGACGCGGGCGCCTAAGGAGGTGTTGCGGTCATAGCTCACAAAATAAATGATCCTCCCGCCGTCATCGTCGGAGGAACTGCGGCCGCTCCTGTCGCTCTCCATACATTAGTCCAGGAGGTCGCCAGCCCTCCTGAAGATCTTCACAAAGAGTGTGGCAACCCCGTCGAACTTGAAGTAGAGGATGTGGCCCTCCTTCAAGTCCCGGGCAAGGGCAAATGACTTCCACCCCCGTGCCAGGTACATGAAGCCGCAGGTGGTGAATTCGGTCACCACCCAAGAGGGACCGTTGCAGCAGCCGTCTAGCTGCAACCACATGCCAAGGGGGCGTGGTTTGCCATCTCCCCTATGAAGGAGATCAGGAGCTAGAGCCAGGTTCGAAGTTGCCCCTCCATCTCCATGATGAACTCATGGGCTGCGTCGATTGAATGGCTCCACGACCGAGGCGACCGAGGAGCCGCACCGTTCCCCATGCCCCGCTCATGGCCGCCTCGGCCCCCGCACCCTTTCCCATGGACCGAGCCTCCTCCTCGAATGCCCGGGCCAGCACGAGACGTTGGCGAGGCGCGCTCGCGCCCCCTGGAAGACGTCTCGAGTGTTGGGGTTACCTCGCCCCCTCGCCAGCTGTGACGCATCTACCTCCTTCATCGCTGCCTTTTCTTCCTTGATGGTGGAAAATCCCCTCACATGCGCCATCATTGCTGCAACAGCGAATGGGAAGGAGATACGGGAGCAAGGAAGATGAGCCCAAGGTCCCCTTGGCCGACCTATTTATAGATGTTGGCAAAAGGCCAACCCACACCCCCTGATAACCCACAAGTATAGGGGATCAATTGTAGCCTTTCTCGATAAGAAAGAGTGTCGAACCCAACGAGGAGCTAAAGGTAGGACAATTATTCCCTCAAGTTCAATCGACCACCGATACAACTCTACGCACACTTTACGTTCGCTTTACCTAGAACAAGTATGAAACTAGAAGTACTTTGTAGGTGTGATAGGATAGGCTTGCAAGAAAGTAAAGAACACGTAAATAAAACTAGGGGCTGGTAAGTAACAATTACGTTAGTTTAACGAGTGTGGAAAAGTGGTGGTAGGAGTTGTGGAATTGTCCCTAAGCAATTGACTACGTTACTAGACCGATAGCAAGTTTTATGTGGGAGAGGCCACTCCTAGCATGTCATCCCTTACTTGGAATTCTATGCACTCATGATTGGAACTATTAGCAAGCATCCTCAACTACTAACGTTCATTAAGGTAAAACCCAACCATAGCAATAAGACATATTGATCCCCCTTCAATCCCGTATGCATCAATTTCTATGCTAGGCTGAAGCTTCTGTCACCCTTGCCCTCCAATACATAGTCCTATCAGCATACTACTAACCCCATGGTGTGATCCACGTGCACGCTCATATGATGGGCACCAAAGGAAAGCAACATAATCACAACCAAATTAAACCAATCATAGCAATTCATCAATCACCGATAGGACAACGAAAATCTACTCAGACATCATAGGATTGCAACACATCATTGGATAATAATATGAAGCATAAAGCACCATGTTCAAGTAGAGGGTACAGCGGGTTGTGGGAGAGTGGACCGCTGAATATAGATGGGGGAAGGTGATGGAGGTGTTGGTGAAGATGACGGAGGTGTTGGTGCAGATCGCCGTCACACGATGATGTCCGAGGCGGCATTCCGGTGCCGCCGGGAGAGAGGGGGAGAGAGCCCCCCTTCTTATTCTTCCTTGACCTCCTCCCTAGATGGGAGAAGAGTTTCCCTCTGGTACATGGTCTCCATGGCGGCGGAGGGGCGAGAGCCCCTCCGAGATTTGATCTCTCTCTCTCTATGTCCTTATGTTTCTGCCCTCCCAGATTTTGCCTTTCACTGTTTCTTAAATTTCCGGAGATCTGTAACTCCGATTGGGTTGAAATTTTAACACAATTTTCTTACGGATATTATATTTCTTGCGGCGAAAGAAGGGAACCAACCGTCCTAGAGATTGGTCACAAGCCTGCCAGCCGTGGCCTAGGGGTGGGGCCGCGCCTCGTGGGCTTGTGACCTCCTCGGGCATCGTTTCGCGTAGATTATTCTTCCCAGAAATCATAAATATTCCAAAAAAAATCCCCGTTGGTTTTTTATTGCATTTGGACTTTGTTTAGTATGGATAATTTGCGAAACAAAAAACATGCAACAAACAGGCATTGGCACTGGGCACTCGATCAATATGTTAGTCCCAAAAATAGTATAAAAAGTTGCCAAAAGTATATGAAAGTTGTAGAATATTGGCATGAAAAAATCAAAAATTATAGATACGTTGGAGACGTATCAGCATCCCCAAGCTTAATTCTTGCTCGTCCTCGAGTAGGAAAATGATAAAAAAGATAATTTTTGATGTGGAATGCTACCTAGCATAATCTTGATCATATAATCTAATCATGGCATGAATACTAAAACACGAGTGATTCGAAGCAATAGTCTATCATTTGACATAAATACAATAATATTTCAAGCATACTAACAAAGCAGTCATGTCTTCTCAAAATATCATGGCCAAATAAAGTTATCCCTACAAATTCATATAGTCTGGCTATGCTCCATCTTCCCCACACAACGTATTTAAATCATGCACAACCCCGATTCTAGCCAAGAAATTGTTTCATACTTTAGTGTTCACAAACTTTCACGCAATACATGAGCGTGAGCCATGGACATAGCACTATAGGTGGAATAGAATATGGTGGTTGTGGAGAATAAAAAAAGTAGGAAATAGTCTCACATCAACTAGGCGTATCAACGGTCTATGGAGATGCCCATCAATAGAGATCAATGTGAGTGAGTAGGGATTGCCATGCAACAGATGCATAAGATCTATAAGTGTATGAAAGTTCAAAAAGAAACTAGTGGGTTTGCATCCAACTCGCTTGATCACGAAGACCTAGGGCAATTTGAGGAAGCCCATCATTGGAATATACAAGCCAAGTTCTATAATGAAAATTTCCCACTAGTATATGAAAGTGACAACATAGGAGACTCTCTATCATGAAGATCATGGTGCTACTTTGAAGAACAAGTGTGGTAAAGGATAATAGCATTGTTCCTTCTCTCTTTTCTCTCATTTTTTTTATTATTTTTCTCTTTTTTTGGTGGGCTTCTTTGACCTATTTTTTTATTTGGGCTTCATTGGCCTCTTTTATTACTTCCTCACATGGGACAATGCTCTAATAATGAGGATCATCACACTTTTATTTACTTACAACTCGATAATTAGAACAAAATATGACTCTATATGAATGCCTCCGGCGGTGTACCAGGATGTGCAATGATCTAGCGTAGCAATGACATAAAAAACGAACAAGCCATGAAAACATCATGCTAGCTATCTTACGATCATGCAAAGCAATATGACAATGACGGCGCGTGTCATAATAAACGGAACGATGGAAGTTGCATGGCAATATATCTCGGAATGGCTATGGAAATGCCATAATAGGTAGGTATGGTGGCTATTTTGAGGAAGGGTATATGGTGGGTGTAATACACCGGCGAAAGTTGTGCGGTACTAGAGAGGCTAGCAATGGTGGAAGGGTGAGAGTGTGTATAATCCATGGACTCAACATTAGTCATAAAGAACTCATATACTTATTGCAAAAGTCTATTAGTCATCGAAACAAGGTACTACACGCATGCTCGTAGGGGAAGGGTTGGTAGGAGTTAACCATTGCCCGATCCCGACTTCCACACAAAGGTTGACAATCAATAAATAAATCATGCTCCGACTTCGTCACATAACGGTTCACCATACGTGCATGCTACGGGAATCACAAACCTTAACACAAGTATTTCTACGAATACACAATTACTCACTAGCATGACTCTAATATCACATCTTCATGTCGCAAAACTATTGCAAGGAATCAAACATATCATATTCAGTGATCTACAAGTTTTATGTAGGATTTTATGACTAACCATGTGAATGACCAACTCCTGTTAACTCTCTAAATAGGTATAAGTGAAGCATGAGAGTTTAATTCTTTCTACAAAAGATATGCCCCGCTCTAACAAATATAAGTGAAGCAAAAGAGCATTCTACAAATGGCGGTTTTCTATGTGTAGGGAAATAGGCAATCCAAACTTCAAATGATATAAGTGAAGCACATGAAGCCATACTCAAAAGATATAAGTGAAGTGCAAAGGGCATTCTATAAATAAACCAAGGACTATCTCATACCAGCATGGTGCACAAAATAAAAAGGAAAAATAAACACAAAAGACGCTCCAAGCATTTGCACATATCATGTGATGAATAAAAATATAGCTCCGAGCAAAATTACCGATAGATTGTAGACGAAAGAGGGGATGCCTTCCGGGGCATCCCCAAGCTTAGACGCTTGAGTCTTCCTTGAATATTACCTTGGGGTGCCTCGGGCATCCCCAAGCTTAGGCTCTTGCCTCTCCTTATTCCTGCATCCATCGTGGTCTCACCCAAAACTTGAAAACTTCAATCACACAAAACTCAACAAAACCTTCATGAGATCCGTTAGTATAATAAAGTAAATCACCACTTTAAGTAATGTTGTGAACTCATTCCAAATTCATATTAGCATTATATCTACTGTAATCCAACTTCACAATGGTTCATACCCCCCGATACTACCCATAGATTCATCAAAATAAGAGAACAATGCATAGAAAATAGAATCTGTCAAAAACAGAAAAGTCTGTAGTAATCTGAACTTATACCATACTTCTGATTCTCCAAAAATTCTGAACAATTATGATAATTAGGGCTATTTTCATATCAATCAGCAGCAAAAAGAATCAACTCAAAATCTCTTTCTGGATAGGAATTAAAAATAATTTTGTGAGCACAAAGTTTCTGTCTTTTTGAGCATGATCAAACAACTCTCACCCAAACTAATCATAAAGGCTTTACTTGGCACATTATTTTTATAATACAATGGACTTGTACAAGGGGATAATTATTTTTGCGAGAAACTTCCATGATAAAATCTACATTGTTTCCGTAAGCATGAACACAAGTGTTCAAGGTCGACCCTCACTTCTGCAATGCATCACCTTTCAATCGCTTCTCTTTTTGAAAAAGTATTAAGTTCCCTTGTATATTTTTTTATGTTTTTAAACTATACAAAAGCACTCAACAGAAATAAATGACTCTCTAAAACTTCTGGGTTGTCTCCTAGGCAGCGCTTTCTTTAAAGCCATTAAGCTAGGCATAAAGTGCTCAAGTAATGGATCCACCCGGATCCCAAGGTATATCAAAGCCAATTTTAATTAACAATGATTTGTAATTTAGTAGTGAGCACAAAGTAACATATATCATGAAATGACGAAGTCTAACTCTCTTCCTATGCATTGTCATGCCATAAAAGAATAATTCATGCACATCAAGTAAAGGCCAATACATAGCATAAGAAGTTTCTTGCAATTTTATCGTATTGGAAACATTGAGAGGTGGACATGCAGTTCCTCTCTCATAATAATTGCAAGTAGGAGCAGCAAGCACATGCATATTATATTCATCAAAATCATCATGTGTAATAGTAGAAGGCAACCCATCTATGCAATCCCTAATAAGAGCAAACTTCTCCGATATAGTGTAGTTGGGAGAGTTCAAAAAGATAATAGGACTATCATAAGTGGGTGCGATAGCAACAATTTCATGTTTAACATAAGGAACTATAGCAAGTTCATACTCATAAGCATCATTCATATTGGCATCATGGCCACAAGCATAGCAAGCATCAAGTTCATCAAAAAGGGATATTTCAAACTAATCCAAGGGATCATAGCAATCAACATAGCATTCATCCTTCGGTAAGAACGAAGGGAAATTAGACAACGTATGAGTTGAAGAGTTACTCTCGTTAGAAGGCGGGCATGGGTAGCTAGTTCGCTCTTCCTCCTTTTGTTCTTCGCTCTCCTCGTCATCTTTTTCATCTAATGAGCTCATAGTTTCAGCATTCTCTTCTTCCATAGTTTCCTGCAAAATATTAGTCTCTTCTTGGGCAGTGTAGAATTTCTCCATAAATAAACAAAAATGGGCATTATATTCATAATTAGAATAACAATAACGAAACATAACAAAATTTTCAGATCGGTAAGCAGCATCATCATTATCATCACACCCTTTAAACAGACCTTCAATTTCATAAGCACCCATAAAAGCAACAAACTCTTCTGTTTGCTCCACATCATAGTAATCATATATACCATTAGCATAAGAAGCCAAGGTTTCATTAGCATTAAATTTGCAAGAAAAGGGAAGGTGTTTAGCCTTCATCCTAGAGAAACAAGTAATATCATATCTCGAGCATAGCTCCCAAGCATACCATTTCAACATATGAATTTGATCCCATAATAGTTTCCCTTTTTGAGTCAAGCGATAATCCCTAAAGTATTCACGTTGATCCAACGTGTATCCCATTATATAATTTAATGGGGTTTTCTCAGGATTATTAAAGAAGTGCATAATATTTTCCACATAGCGAGCATCGAGGGTTTTAGGAGGTTCCCCATCTCCATGAGTAGCAAGTACACCTAATTTATTTGGTATTTCGTGTTCCATATCCATAACTAAAGATAGAGAACAACTTAGAACAGCAAATAAATCTACTTAATGATAAAGCAAACAAGCACACACGAGAATATTCACCCCACGCTATTGCTCCCCGGCAACGGCGGCAGAAAAAGGTCTTGATAACCCACAAGTATAGGGGGTCAATTGTAGCCTTTCTCGATAAGTAAGAGTGTCGAACCCAACGAGGAGCTAAAGGTAGGACAAATATTCCCTCAAGTTCTATCGACCACCGATACAACTCTACGCACACTTTACGTTCGCTTTACCTAGAACAAGTATGAAACTAGAAGTACTTTGTAGGTGTGATAGGATAGGCTTGAAAGAAAGTAAAGAACACGTAAATAAAACTAGGGGCTGGTAAGTAACAATTACGTTAGTTTAACGAGTGTGTAAAAGTGGTGGTAGGAGTTGTGGAATTGTCCCTAAGCAATTGACTACGTTACTAGACTGAAAGCAAGTTTTATGTGGGAGAGGACACTGCTAGCATGTCATCACTTACTTGGAATTCTATGCACTTATGACTGGAACTATTAGCAAGCGTCCGCAACTACTAACGTTCATTAAGGTAAAACCCAACCATAGCAATAAGATATATTGGTCCCCCTTCAATCCCGTATGCATCAATTTCTATGCTAGGCTGAAGCTTCTGTCACCCTTGCCCTCCAATACATAGTCCTATCAACATACTACTATCACTATGGTGTGATCCACGCGCGCGCTCATATGATGGGCACCAAAGGACAAAAACATAACCACAAGCAAATTAGATCAATCATAGAAATTCATCAATCACCGATAGGACAACAAAAATCTACTCAGACATCATAGGATGGCAACACATCATTGGATAATAATATGAAGAATAAAGCACCATGTTCAAGTAGAGGGTACAACAGGTTTAGGGAGAGTGGACCACTGAATATAGATGGGGGAAGGTGATGGAGGTGTTGGTGAAGATGACAGATGTGTTGGTGTAGATTGCCGTCACACGATGATGTCCCGGGCGGCGTTCCGGCACCGCCGGGAGAGAGGGAGAGAGAGCCCCGCTTCTTATTCTTCTTCCTTGACCTCCTCCCTAGATGGGAGAAGGGTTTCCCCTCTGGTCCATGGTCTCCATGGCGGCGGAGGGGCGAGAGCCCCTCCGAGATTGGATCTCTCTCTCTCTGTGTCCTTTTGTTTCTGCCCTCCCACATTTTGCCTTTCACCGTTTCTTAAATTTCTGGAGATCCGTAACTCCGATTGGGCTGAAATTTGAACACGATTTTCTTCCGGATATTATCTTTCTTGCGGCAGAAGAAGGGAACCAACCGCCTTAGGGATTGGTCACAAGCCTGCTAGCCGCGGCCTAGGGATGGGGCCACGCCTCGTGGGCTTGTGACCTCCCCGGGCATCATTTCACGTAGATTCTTCTCCCCAAAAATCATAAATATTCCAAAAAAATCCCGTAGGTTTTTTTATTGCGTTTGGACTTCGTTTGGTATGGGTAATCTGCGAAACAAAAAACATGCAACAAACAGGAACTGGCACTGGGCACTGGATCAATATGTTATTCCCAAAAATAGTATAAAAATCTGCCAAAAGTATATGAAAGTTGTAGAATATTGGCATGAAAAAATCAAAAATTATAGATACGTCGGAGACGTATCACCCCCTCACGTTCGCTAGGCACGGGTAATGTGAGGGACGGTCATGATGGTGCGCCGGCTATACGTCTATCTGGGTCGTTGCCGAGGCATCATGGGTAATTGGGGGCGTCTCACGTTCCATTGTGCACCCCTATCTCACCTAGCCCGCGGGCGGTTGGGGCCCGTGCCACTTCATCCCGACTGTTGGTGAGATCGTGCACACACGCCTTGGGGCTACTATCGGGTCTGTTGGACCGGGGGTATCCAGGCCCGTCTGTTGCAGGCCTAGGCGCAACACAAGCCGGGGGAAGGATGTGATCCATTTTTGGACCTCATAGCCAAGGCCCTCGTGAGGGCCCCTGCCTTGCAAGGTGGATTCCTGCCAACGCCGTCGGGCACCACGTCAAGCCTCGCCTCGCGAGGAGGCCTCCTCGATGTTCACTTAGGGGTGTTGAGAGAACGGATCGGCCAAGGATGGCCCGGTAGGTCGAACGGCTATGCGGTGTCACGCGAGTGACGTGTGTCGCGACATGCTACACTAGGGGGCGTACAAGCGGTCGTGAATGGATAGGCTTTCCCCTTTTGTGCTAAGGGAGCAGGGCCACCACCAATTCCCAAAGAAATCCCTAAAGGTTTCCTCTTTAGTGCAAGAAGACCAGGACGAGAGCATTGCCAGGGCAGGAGGTCATTCTCGAGCCCACCAACGTGTCACGACAGGAAGCTTTTTGCACGCGGAGACCACTATTGCCAGGGTAGGTTGCGATCATGTCCCCCTTAAAACTCCCCATTCTAGCGAGCCTTCTCGCCTTGTTTTTCAAGGGAAGAGTACTGGGGCTAGTATAAAGGAGGATAGGCCACCACCGTTGAAAGGTATCGAGAGGAGTTTTAGATAGAACACCCTCACCATACTCTCCCTCACTCTCATCCAATTGAAACAAACAGGAGTAGGGTCTTACACCACGAGGTGGCCCGAACCTGGGTAAATTGCAGTTTCCACCATTCTTTTCCCTGAACATCGCATACGCCAGAGTGTCGTTGTGAGGTTGCATTGTAGAGCAGGGTAGGAGAGCCAGCGTACCCTAGAGTTTGAACCTCTTTGGGTCCCCAAGCCTCTATTCCTACAGGTAGGTATGCTGGCTATTTTGAGGAAGATATAAGGTGGCTTATGTGCAACAGAGCATATAATGCCATGCGGTTTGGATGCACCGACGAAGTTTGCACCAATCCTCGAGGTGAGAATGGGCAATGCTTGGTATCGAAGAGGCTGGCAAATTTGAGGTGGTGAGAGTGTGTACATGCATGTATTCTCATTAGTCACAATGAACTCACATACTTATTGCTAGATTGTATTAGCTCTCTCAAAGCAAAGTACTACTCGCATGCCCCTAGGGAGGAGGTTGGTAGGAGTTAACCATCGCACGCCCCCGAACAAAATAGCATTAGGATTTCAACGAGGAATAAGAATGCTCACACATCATCACCATGCCTTAACCAATATTTAGATGAATTGTAAATTAACACCCTTTAACTATAGATATTTTTACAAACCAACAACCATGCACTCACGCCCTTTGATATTACCACATCAATATCATTAACTCGCAATTTCTCTTTTATGTGCTACATGAAGGTTTTGATTATACATTCCTTGAATACATATTATTATTGGACTAGTCTTATAACTCATGCTAATTAACATCATTATTTATCAACTCTCAAACAAATTTAAGTGAAGAACGAGAGTGCAATTATTTCTATAAAATCTGTATGCATGTGCTCTAAAAGATATAAATGAAGTACTAGAGCAACCGCTTAGCTCAAAAGATATAAGTGAAGCACACAGAGTATTCTAAAAATCATGGTGAACATGTGTCTCTCTCAAGTGGGTGTGTCAAGCAAACAATGATTGTGGAAAACTGAAGCAAATGCAAACAATAATACACGATGCTCCAAGAAAAATTCATATCATGTGATGAATAAAAATATAGTTCCAAGTGACATACTGATGGACTGAAACGAAAGAGGGGATGCCTTATGCGGCATCCCCAAGCTTAGACGCTTGAGTCTTCCTATAAATTTAATTGGGGTGCATTGGGAATCCCGTGCTTAGGCTCTCTGCTGCTCCTTATTCCTTCATCCATCATGATAACACCCAAAACTTGAAAACTTCAGCACACAAAACTCAACAGAAAACTCGTGAGATATGTTAGTAGGATAGGCAAACCATAAACATTAGGTATTGTTATAAATTGATTATATTTTAAAATTTCATAAAGTACTGTATTCTAACTTCTCCATGACTTATACCCCCGATATAATCCATAACATCATCAAAACAAGCAAACTATGCAAGCAAAAAATAAAATATGTCTAAAACAGAAGAGTCTGTAGTGATCAGCAAAGACACCCTACTTCCATAACTCCAAAAATTCTGAACCATTAGGACTACCTAAGGAATATGTTTAGTAATGTTGTGTAAAAAATCAGATTAAAAATACGTGCCAGTAAAATTAGAGAAATTCTGCACTGGATGCAAAAGATTCTGTTTTTGCACTCTATCAATTCTACTTATCATTCAAATCATCCCAAAGCCTTTACTTCGCACAAACACTAATTTAAACATAAAACACAATCATTACAATAGAAATAATCATGTTATCTCACACAAACAAAAACTAGAAGAATAAAAATAAGATCACTATTGGGTTGCCTCCCAACAAGCGCTATAGTTTTACACCCTTAGCTAGGCATAAGGATAGTTTCAAGTGATATCATCTTTGACACTCCAACCATAAGTAGCCCTCATGATAGATTCATAAGGTGGTTTAATTATCTTACCTAGGTAAGTGTTGTATCCCTTTCTTTAATGGGAACTGGAACCTTATGTTTCCCTCTTTCATATCAATAATTGCACCTATAGTTCATAGAAAAGGTCTTCCAAGTATTATTAGACAAGACGGATTGCGTTAAATATCAAGAACAATGAAGTCTATAGGCACATAATTTATATTAGCAAGGATAAGCACATAATTCATTCTACAAGGTTTCTTGATGGTATAATCCGCAAGATGCAAGTTAAGGGAACACTCATGTATACCGGCGAGACCAAGCATATCACACAGAGATTTAAGTATAGTTGAAACACTAGCACCAAGGTCACACAAATCATTGCATTCATAATATTTGAGCTTCATTTTAATAGTAGGTTCCCATTCATCATGCAACTTTCTAGGTATAGAAACTTCTAGCTCAAGATTCTCATCATACGCTTTTTATCATTGCTTCTACTATATGTTTAGTAAAAGCTTATTTTGTTCATAATCATTGGGTGAGCTAATAATGGATTGAAGAAAGGAAATACATTATAATAAATAGAAACTCTCATAATTAAATTCCTTGTAATGCAAGATAGTGGGCACAACACTATTTAAAGTTTTGACCTCTCAAAACCCACTTTTTTCATTTTTATCATAAGAATCATCACCTTCCGAACAAATGGGACGCATTCTAGATAAATTTGACTCATATCTGGTTCCTTTATCATATATTTTTCAGATTAGTAAACAAAGATTCAATGGGATAAGTACCAATTATTTTAAGATCTTCATCATGATTACGGTAAAAACCGGGTGGAAGAGCCTTTTCTAAGAATTCTCGTTTGGCTCTCAACCTTGCGGTCCTCTCCTTATTTCCATTAATATATATTTGTATGGATTTAATGGACTCATTGGTATAATGATTTTGTGGCAAATTTTTATTCTTAAGAATTTCCACATCAAGAGCAATTTTATCCATGTTCCTAGCTAAATCATCAACTTTATGGAACTTTTCTTCTACCAGAGTATTAAAATATTTTGAGAACTAATGAATTATTTAATGGTGTTCTCAAGATAAGAGTATAGCCTATTATTATTTGTATAAGAATTTACATAAGAATTGTCATAATTATTAGAGGAATTACTCGGTACGGTCTAGTATTAAAATTTCCTCTATAAGCGTTGTTGTTGAAATTTTTCCCTAAATAAAGTTCACATCAATAGCATCATCATTTTTATCAATCAAGGTAGACAAAGCCATATCATTTGTATCAACATGAGAATGTTTACTAGAAACCATATGCATAAGAGCATCCACTATTTCACTCAAGGTAGTGTTTTCCTCAACAGAATTTACATTCTTACTAGTTGGAGCTCTTTCGGTATGACATTGAGAATAGTTTGTCATGATGTTGTACAGAAGTTTGGTGGCCTCTCCTAATGTAACCTCCATGAAGGTACCACCTACAGGAGAATCTAGAAGATTTCTAGATACAAGGTTTAGTCTAGCATAGAAATTTTGTATAATCATCCTTAAGTTCAAACCATGAGTAGGGAAAATGTTAACATCAATTTCGTCCTCTCCCAAGCTTGTGCAACATGTTCTAGATCATGTTGCTTAAAATTCATAATTTTATTTCTAATGGAGATGATCTTAGCAGGAGGAAATTACTTGGTAATAAAAGGATCTTTACATTTATCCCATGTTCCAATATTATGACGTGGTAAAGATGAAAACCAAGGCTTAGCTTTATCTCGTAGTGAAGAAGGAAGTGATTTTAATTTTACAATATCATTGTCCATATCCTTTTTATTTTACATATCACATAACTCAACAAAAGTGTTGAGATGAAAGGTGAGATCCTCATTAGGACTTTCCAAAAATTGTTCTTTCATCACAAGATTTAGCAATGCAGCATCTATATCATCAAACTCCGCACTAATGGTGGGTGGTATAGGAGTACTAATAAAATTATTGTTATTAGTATTCAAGAAGTCACACAACTTAGTCTTGTCTTAAGACATGGTGACCAAGCAAGCAAAGTAACAAGCAGAATGAGTAAACTAGTAAGGATTACAAGCAAACAAGTAAACTAGCAAAGATAAATAATTTTATATTTTTTATGTTTATAGTAAGCAAATTATAATACAAAATAAAAAGTAGAACAAGTGAATGATAATTTGTGAGAAGGTACTTGATAGGAAATTGATGATACTCCCGTGTAATGGAGCGAGAAATCCTATGGTCCCACCGTCGTTCTCGTCCTCCACTGCCAAGGCAGAGAAAGATTTCTCCACGAGGACGTCATCAAAGATATCTACGATGAAGTGGGTGTCGTCGTTTCTACTAATATCGAATACAGTGTCGTCGGCCTCGAGGGGTGGCACTTGGGACTCATTGAAGAGAGGGTACAACACATCCAAAGCAAAGGCATTGTCCACCACACTCCCTATGGTTGGAGATGAAGGGGGCATGTAGTCGTCGTCATGGTGGATTCCATTGCATCAGCATGGTTGTGTAGTGTTGGCCCATACACCATGGACATGTGGGATGAACTTCGGCTCCACATCGGTGTGGACAGCGTCTAGGGGGACGGTGATTCCATGATACTTGTGATCTATGTTGGGTTCTCCCCGAAGAGGAGGGGGTGATGCAACACATTATAGATAAGTATTTTCCCTCAGTGAGAACCAAGGTCATTGAACCAATAGGAGAACCACACAATTTCCTATCTTCAGCGCCTAGATACAAAAGAGCACACGCTTGCACCCAACGCAGGCAAGAGGGTTGTCAATCTCTTTAAAATCGTTACTTGCAAGCGGTAAGTGTAGTGATAGATAGATAATTGAAATGTATTAAATTTTAAAAGTAAATATAAATAATAAAAGTAAGCGACGTATTTAGTATTTTTGTTAATATATTTGTGAATAGACCTGGGGGCCATAGCTTTCACTTGAGTCTTCTCTCTCGTAGAAAGAATACGGTGGGTAAACAAATAATTGTTGGGGAATTTATAGAAAAGTGCATAGTTATGCAATATTTATTCATGGAAATTATAATTACATATAGCCATCACGTCAGTAAGCAAGTAGACCAAGTCCTGCCTGCATCTACTACTATTAGTCCACCCATCGACCTCTATCCAGTATGCATCTAGAGTATTAAGTGAAACAGAGTAATGCTTGGAGAATAATGACATGATATAGCCAAAGTAAATCCAATTAATATGAATCGACCCCATCGTTTTACCCTTAGTGGAAGCAAAACAACACGTGTCACGTCCCTTTCTGTTACTGGGATTGAACACCGCAAGATTGAACCCACTACAACGCTCCTCTCCCACTGAAGTTAGATAAATCTAGTTGGCCAAAACAAATCAATAGGTCATAGAGAATTACAAAGCTATCACAATCATGCATATAATAATTTAGAGAGACTCAAATATATTTCATGAATAATCTGAACATAAACCCACATTTCATCGGATCCCAACAAGCGCACTGGACAAAGTGATTACATAAGATAGATCACCACGATAATCGCGATGATCAAGGCAACAAAGAACATAGAGAGAGATGGCCATCTTGGTACTAACTAAGGAATCATAGATCTGTGGTGAACTACTCACACATCACCATGGGAGCAGAAAAGTTGATGTAGAGGCCCTCCATGATCGACCCCCCCCCCTCCCCCAGGGCACCGGAACAAGGCTCCATATGGGCACACGGTGGAACATAGACTTGTAGCGGTGGAAAAAGTGTTTCGGTTGCTCCTTAGGGTTTTTGGAGAATATGTGAATTTTTAGGACAGAGAGGAGGGACATAAGCGTAGGGAGGTGACCCCAAGCCATGAGGGCATGGCCACCCCCTGGGCGTGCCTTGTTGGCTTGGCTCCACCCCATGGTGCCTTCGGTCTCCTTCCAAAGCTTCCGGGTCCTTATTTTGTCCAAAAAAATCTTCAAAAAGTTTGGAGGTATTTGGACTTCATTTAGTACAGTATTCCGGAAAATCGAAAAACATGGAGAAAACAGCAACTGGCAGTTGGCACTTGGTTAATAGGTTAGTTCTAAAAAATAACGCAGGTTGGCAAGTAAATGCCTAAAATCATCCTAGAATGATAATATAATAGCATGGAACAATAAAAAATTATAGATACGTTGGAGACGTATTAGTGGACAAAGATTTGCAAAGGTACAGATGCGAGCAAATGTGCCTTGCTCTAAAGCAAGGGGTTACACCTCCATGGAGTCAAAAGACCCTTCTCGTGAGATGACTTCATCGGTTCCTTCTCTTTCGAGCTCCATATGCAGCAACCAAGCATCGCCCCCAACATTGTTGGAGGAGGACAACGACACAGCTTTAGGACCTCGATATCTGACAAAAAAATAGCGTGAAACAAGAACATGGGAAAACTTGCGATATGATGGTCAAAACAGCGAGTATATATAATAAATTTTCCCCGTGCACGACAAGTCTACAGGAAGAAAACGGGTCGGGACAGTCCACGAGGGGCCTACAAGATTGGTGGGTGCGCCTTGGGGGCAGGGCGTGCCCCAGGCTTGTGGCCTCCTTCTGCACTTTCGTGGTTGTCTATTATTTTTGTAATCTTTTACATATTCCAAAATGGAGAAAATTGCTTTTACGGAATTTTGGGAGTCGGTTTTCTTAGCGTACCACATACCTACCCCTTTTCAAGGTTCTGGAGCGTTCTGCAGGGACTCTTTTATGTGCTCTTCCAGTGTCATCGCTTGAATAATGTTGGTTTCCTTGTTAATGAGTGTGCCTGAAATATGATGTTTAATTATTTGACCATTAACCAGCTCAGGATTAGTGCCTTCGGCGTTGTTAATCTTGATGGCTCCGGAGCAATAAACCTCCTCGATAATATAGGGTCCTTCATTTATGGAGAGGAGTTTTCCTGCAAATTATCCAAAACGAGAATTGTACAATAGATCTTTATCAACGATATTAAATTCTTGTTTTGTATTTTTTTCTCATGCCATCTTTTAACTTTCTCCTTAAACAACTTGGCATTTCCATAGGCTTGTGTTCTCCATTCATCGAGAGAACTCATGTCAAATAACTTCTTTTCACTGTCAAGTTTAAAATCATAATTAAGTTCTTTAATTTCCCAATAAGACTTATGCTCCAATTCTAGGGGTAAATGATAAGCCTTTCCATAAAACATTTTATAGGGGCACATACCCATAGTATTTTTATAAGAAGTTTTGTATGCCCACAAAGCATCAAGTTTCTTAGACCATTTCTTCCTGGATCTATTAACAAACTTTTGCAGAATTAATTTTATTTCCCTATTTCTCAATTCAAATTGTCCACTAGATTGAGGATGATATGGAGAAGCAATTCTATGGTTAACATCATATTTTGCTAAGAGTTTACGAAATGCACCATGAATAAAATGTGAACCACCATCAGCCATTAAATATGTACGGATTGCAATCCTCCAATAGATAAATCCCTTAAGCATTTTAATACAAGTGTTATGATCATCACTAGTAGTTGGAATTGCTTCTACCCATTTAGTAACATAATCAACAACAACTAAAATGTGAGTGTACCCATTAGATGAAGGAAAAGGTCCCATATTATCAAAGCCCCAAACATCAAATTGCTCGATAACGAGTGAATAATTCATAGGCATTTCCTAACGGCTACCAATATTGCCAATTCTTTGACATTCATCAAAAGAGAGAACAAAATTACGTGTGTTCTTGAAGAGAGTAGGCCAATAAAACCCAGACTATAATACCTTATGTGTAGTTCTGTCTCCAACATGGTGTCCTCCATATACTTCAGAATGACGCTTCTATAGGATTTGTTCATACTCATGCTTAGGAACCCATCGTATAATAATACCATCTACTCCTTTATATAAATGTGGATCATCCCAAAAGTAATGTCTCAAGTAGACGATACTCTTTTTCTTTTGTTGTTATCCGAAATTAGGTGGTATATATTTAGCAACAATGTAATTAGCATAAACTGCATACTAAGGACTATTGCAAGAAGTAGATGGATTTATAAAAACTAATTACTCATCGGGAAAACTATCATCAATAGGCAATGGGTCATCAAGAACATTTCCCATCCTAGACAAATTATCTGCTACAGGATTTTCAGCTCCTTTTCTATCAACAATATGCAAATCAAATTGTTTTAGTAAAATAACCTACCTAATAATTCTAGGTTTAACATCTTTCTTTTACATAATATATTTAATAGTAGCATGATCAGTGTAAATTATTACTTTGGAATCAACAATGTAATATCTGAATTTATCACATGCAAACACAACTGCTAGAAATTTTTTCTCATTGGTAGCATGATTCTTTTGAGCACTGTCTAGAGTTTTACTAGCTGGATAACAATCAATTTCTTATCAACTCTGTGTCCTAGTATAGCACCAACAACATAATCACTAGCATCAAATATTATTTGAAATGGTGGGTTCCGGTCAGGTGGTTGAACAATGGCTCCTGAAATTAAGGCTCCCTTAGGTATTTCAAAGGCTTCTACACAATCATCGTTAAAAACAAAGGGCACATCTTTTTGTAGAAGATTGGTAAGAGGCCTAGAAATCTTAGAGAAGTCTTTTATGAACCTTATATAAAAACAAGCATGACCTAGGAAACTCCTTATACCTTTAATATCTTTAGGACATGGCATTTTTTCAATTGCATCAACTTTAGCTTTATCTACTTCAATAACTCTTTCAGAGATTTTATGCCCAAGGACTATACCTTCATTAACCATACAGTGGCACTTCTCCCAATTCGAGATCAGTTTAGTTTCTTCACATCTCTGCATAACTCGGTCAAGGTTGTTTAAGCAATCATCAAAAGAGGGTCCGTAAACAGAAAAATCATCCATGAATACCCCAACAATCTTTTCACAAAGATCATATAATATAGCAGTCATACATCATTGAAAGGTAGTGGGTGCATTGCATAAACGAAAAGGTGTACGTCTATAAGCATAGTTCCAAAAGGGCAAGTAAAGGTGATTTTCTCTTGATCTTATTTTGCTACGGGTATTTCAAAAAAAATCCATCCAAGAAACAAAATTGTGTATGCTTAGATAATCTTTCTAACATTTCATAATAAAAGGCAAGGGGTAAGGATCTATTCTAGCAGCTTTATTTAGTTTTCTAAATTCAGTTACCATGTTATAACCAATTACAATTGTTTGAGGGATAAGTTCATTTTTATCATTAGCAACAACACAATGCCTCCTTCTTAGGAACACAATGAACATGAGTTACCTATATACTATTAGCAATAGAATAAATTATACGTCAGAGGATCGATATGATTGACTAGAAGGGATGAATAGGCAACTAACAAATTTTAAACTTTTCTTCAAACAAATTAGGTTTAGTAACAAATAGGTTGTCTAGATATGCAACTAAGTAAGCAACCTATATGATTCCAACAACAACAATAATAAGCAAGAAGTAAATACAAGTAAAGGTAAGAAATAACCGCAAGTTGAACCGATGAAGACGAGGATGTGTTTCCGAAGTTCCGTCCCTTTGCAGGGAAGTACGTCTCCGTTGGAGCAGTGTGGAGGCACAATGCTCCCCAAGATGCCACTAAGGTCATCGTATTCTCCTCACGCCCTCACACAATGCGAGGTGTCGTGATTCCACTAAGGGGTGCCCTTGAAGGCGAGACCGAACCTTTACATACAAGGTTGGGGCAATCTCCACAACTTAATTGGAGGCTCCTAACAAGACCACAAAGCTTCACTGCAATGGAATATGGCTTCGAGGTGGACACAACCGTCTAGGGTGCTCAAACACCCAAGAGTAACAAGATCCGTGAGGGATTAGTGGAGGGAATCAAATTTCTATTGGTGGAAGTGTAGATCAAGGCCCTCTCAACCAAACCCTAGAATATCAACAAGTTATGTTGGCTAGGGAGAGAGATCGGGCTAAAATGGAGCTTGGAGCAATAATGGAGCTTAGGGGGAAAAAGGTGGAGTTCTCAGGGAAGAAGAACCCCTTTATGTAGTGGGGGAGGGAATCTGCCAATTACGCACCCCTATGCACAAGTCACAACGGTATTACCGCTCCTCGGAGCGGTACTACTGATGATAAGAGGTAGTACCCCTCAGGGGAGCGGTACTACTGCTCAGGTAGAGGGAAGCAAGGAGAGAACTGAGGCAGTGCAGCTAATACCGCCGAGGGTGGTAGTAACAAGCGGTAGTACCGCCCGGTAGTACCACAAAACTTGCCCAAAAAAGTGTTCGCACTTTTGGAGAGCGGTATAGGCCAGCGGCACCAGCAGAGCACTACCTCTCTTAGTGGTACTACCGCCGTCGGGCGGTACTACCGGTGATAAGAGGTAGTAGCGCTCCGGTACTACCGCTTGGAATTTGCATGGCAGGGTTAGGGAGGGTAGAAAGCTCCATCAAATCGGAAAAGGGGTGAGGAAAAAGTGTACGTGATGATTCCACCTAGACTTTTCCAAAGTGGAATCCCTCTTAATAGAACGGCTTTTCCTATGACTCAAGTCCACCGACAATGAAGCATAAGAGCGAAAACCATCTTCACATCAAAACACCGAGGGGCAAGAATCGTCTTTGTGTCAACTGAGGAAATGCATGAAAGGCTTATCACACACGATTATCCCGCAAAAGTGTCGTCATCAATCACCAAAACTAGCAGGGTAGAAATATGCCCTTAAAATCTCCCCCTTTTTGGTGGACTGATGACAACACGGGATTTGCATAGATAATAAAACAAAAGATAGAATGCAACCCCACAATCTACAAAATATAGACAGGCTCCCCCTAAATGTGTGCACAATTTAAATATGCTTTTGGAATGCTAAGTGCACACACTAGGATCAACACTCCCCCTAAATTTTATAGACACACACTACTCGCATAATCATAACAACCGAGAATAACATAGTTGCAAGAAGATAAGTGAGCAAGATCATTAGGGCACAATATAAGCATGTCACGAAATTAAAGGCATATGATAAAAATACGGTAGCATATGTCTCACACCATATGACATAGTCTCACATTAGTCTCACACACATTAAAAACGCAAACCAACATAAGTTCCACACCACACAACTTAGTCTTTTAAACAAAGCAAACGATAAAAGAGATCACGAGTGAAAACATGAGCCATGAAAGAACACTCGTGACTCACAAATCCCAACACTCCCCCCTTTGGCAGCAAGGCGCCAAAAAGGGCAGAGAAAACAGCAAGGATTCACGTGGTGAGCTAATGCCGACACATCAATATTCGGCAGACTCTGAGCTATGTTGGACGGTGCCAGGAAGAGCAGGAGAGCCAGATAACTCAGCATCGGAGTACCAAGGGAAGTGGCGAGCAATCCAGGTGTCCTCATCAGTGAGCCTATCCTTAGAACCGCTCTCAATCGTTAATCCAACATGCCTCCAAGAGCCTTGTGACGACTGATAGCCGCATTTTCGGTCGAGTGATCCTGGTACTGACCCTTGTCCTGCATACAGAAGAGCTTATTCATATTCTCCTTGAGCTTCTTAGCCCAAGAAGGTTCTCCAGTGGGGGCGCAGCAGGGGAAGCAATGTCCTCGTCAGCCACAAAATCCTCATCAGCCTTGTCATCAGCACAATCTTCATCCATGTCTTCAGGCACATCTTGTTCAGGGGCAGTGTGAGTATCCCACTTGTCCTTCTTCCTAAGCTGCACAACCTTGTGAGAAACCAAGTCCCCAGCTTCAAACAACTCATTCGGAAAGGTTGCTTCCCAAGTCTTCTCAATCAGATGCATCAGAAAGGGGCCATACATGGGGCACCTACACTCACACACCACAGAACGGAGCTCAGACCACATAACATGAGAGATATCCAGAAGCTCCACCTGAACCTTGAACTTATGCTGCTCGCAGAACAGAAGCATGTCTACCAGGTAGGAGTGGACCTGATCCAGATTGCCAACACGGGGAAACAGGGTGTCGCTAAAGATGCGGTGCATGATACCTAAGAAAGGTTCCACCGCCCAAGTGGACCTGCCTATAGCGGAGGAGATCTTCTTAGTGCTGAACTTGTACAAGGCATGCTTGTGGGTAGCAGCATACTCATGGTGTAGGATCGAAAGTATGTTTAGAGGTGGGTAATTAGACTACTTGACAAGATAAAACTTAGCTTTTGACCAATTTTAGTTGTGGGCTAGTTTTAGCAATTATGGAAAATCAAGTACACCCTACACATGCAGTTCTAAGAGTATAGTAGTGGAATGTAAAACATGCAAGTATAAAGTAAAGGAGTAAGGTAGGGAGATCAAACGCATGAGGTTGACACGGTGATTTTTGGCATGGTTCCGTTAGGTGGCGCTATTGTACGTCCATATTAGTGGAGACTTCAACCCACGGAGAGTAACGGTTGTGAGAGTCCACGGAGGGCTCCACCCACAAGGGGTCCACGAAGAAGCGGACTTGTTTATTCCACCACAGCTTCCCCCACGAAGGACTAGCCTTACGCACGGTAGATCTTCACGAAGTAGATGGTATCCTTGCCCTTACAAACATCTTGGTTCAACTCCACAACACAAAGTAGGAGGCTCCCAAGCGACACCTAACAAATTTAGGAGGCACCACCCTCCAAAAGGTAATAGATCTGGTAGAATGATTAACTCCTTGCTCATGTGCTTCTAAATATAGTCTCACACAATAGGTATGGGAAGAAGAGATTGATTTGGTGGAAAGCAGCTTGGGGAGGCTAGAGATCAAGTTTCAAATGATTGGATTTGAATATCTTGGTCTCAACACATGAGTAGGTGGCTCTCTCTCAGAAAAATGAATCTCACAATGAAGTGTGTGTTCTGAGTGCTTATCCCAGAATGAGAGGTGAGTGGAGGGGTATATATAGGCAGTCCCCAAAATCCAACCATTTCACCTAAAGTAGCCAACTCGGTGACACCGAAGTCATGAACTTGGTGGTACCGACTTGCACTAAAGGCAGCAACTTTTGAATCTCAGTGGAACCAATATACACAACTCGGTGACACCGAAATGGTAGCTAATGGTCAGATGACACAACTCGGTGACACCGATACCCAAAATGGGAAATTCTGATTTTGTGTACTGAGGCAATAGAAAGTTGGTCACCTAAACTCGGTAGCACCGATACAGTTTTAGTTGCACCGATTTGGTGGCTTTGGCTAGGGTTTTGTGTGAGATGAAAATCGGTAGGGCCGAATTGAGAAAATTGGTGGCAACGATTTTGTGTATGAGGCTTTGGACAGAATGGTTATGTGGGAAAATGACTAAGTATTATTGGTGGCTATCTCTAAGCACTTGAGCAACCAGTTCATTTTAATACCTCACCCCCTTTTAATAGTATTGGCTTTCCTATGGACTCAAAAGTGATTTCACACCAATATAAAATGAAGAGTCTTCTAGCTTGAAGCTTGGGCCAATCTTATTCCTTTCTTGCATCAAGGGGTATCTCCACATAAGCCTTTAGCCAATGCATCTTTTGAACTTTTCTCGAATATACTTGGTTAAACATATTAGTCCAATGATGCATATGTTGTGATCAATTATCAAAACTACACTAGGGAGCAATTGTGGTTTCACATGGTGAGGACGGAATCCCAGAGGAGTCTCAAGACCCCTATTCTCAATGTTAAGAAGATCCATAAAGGACTTCCAGGGAGCAGAAGGCAACCTACCATTCGTCATCCATGTAAGAGTCCTTGCCTCATCAGTTCCCACGTGAACCATAGCAAAGAACACCGCAATAAGCTCAGCATCGAAGTCTTTGTTGAACTGCATAATGCCAAGGATGTCCACCTTCTCACAGAGGGAGAGAGCAGTCCTGAAATACCTTTCATTGCGCAACATATGTTCAACGTCAATAGACTTGACATGAGGAACATACATGTTCTCCCCTGGCTTCGGAATATCATTTTAGATGGACAGTTGCTTCCGGGTCCAGAAGGGACGGTTGAGCATTGAAGGCTCCTAAGGTTCCACATAGGGATTAATCTTGTGGGCCATCAAAAATTCCTTAGCCTTCAGAGAGAAGCCATGGATTGGGGCTTCAAGGGCCTCACAGCATGGCACTTCCCCTTGGATTTGGAAGCTGACTGACTGACCTTCTCGGCAGGAGCGGCCTTTTGTGGTTGGCTTGAGCTATAAGCCTCACAGGAATGGTAGTACCTCTTCATGTTGCCACGGTTGGGATTCATCCTACGCTCCTGAGGAGCCGAGCTGCCACCTCGTGAGATCAAAAACACAACCATACAAAAGCACGAGAGAACAACAATGAGTACATGACAGCAAGACACAAAGATGGTCGAGAAAGAAATGATGAACAACAAGAAAAATTGTGAAAAGGCTAGCCCAACGTGGTAGTACCTCTGCTAGGGGCGGTACTACCTCTAATGAGAGGTAGTGCTACTCGAACGAGCGGTAGTACCACTTAGGGCCGGAACCATGCGGTGAAAACTGCCACACGCCAGATCCGGTACTACCGGGGATGCCTTTGTAACAGCCTAGATGTATTCCTTTCCATATTTGTACCCCTTTCCTATTTCATGGAGACATGGTTGATCATGTGTGGAGGCTATATAGAGTTTATCATTTCATCTGGCTTCATTTTATGTCATCTTTTTTGCATCATGACATTCATTTGCATTCTTGGCATTCCATTCTTGTGTTGCTAGAGGTTGATCCACCATGGGAGTGCTAGTGTGTATATAAGTGTGTGGGTTTTATGTGGTTTTTGCAAACACTTGTATTTTCAAAACAATGCTAAAAAAACCTTCCCCCTTTGATTATTTTAGCTTGTGTGTTAGACTTTGCTTGGTCCTGTTTTAAAAATGTTAATCATTTAGAGGTTTTACTTGTGGTTCAAGGGGTAGCTCTCATTGTTGTATTAGACTTTAGATCTATGTGGGTTTTTAATAAAAACAGCATTTAAAATTCCTATTTTGGGTATTTTATTTTGTCCAAAAATGTGGGGAGTATTTTTATTAAATAAGGCATAAATCCCTCAGGCCCTATCTATTTTATTTTTGTCAAAAAAAAACCTTCCTATTTTCTATGAGTTTTTGGTTTGAGTTTTTTAATTTAAAAAGGAAAACCCTTTATTTTCCCTGCTTACCGGTGCTAGAGAGGCTCAGGTGGGCCGGCTCCCTCCTCTCCACCTTGGCCTCGTCTCCCTCTGTCGTAGCAATGGCCCGCAGCGCGTCCCTCTTCCTCCTCGCGACGTCGACGTTGTACGACGACGCGGTAGCCGTCGATCTCCTTTTCTCTCCGATCTTGTGGCCCGAGGCGCGCCCCCCAAGACCTTATAAGCAGTCGACGTCTCCCCCTGCACCCTAGGGTTTCCATTTCCCCCTCCTCTCACTCTCTGGCGCCGTCGAGGGCGCACCCGAGTAGCTCCATCGCCATGGCCGGAACCTGGTGGGCTCGACACCAGCGGATCAACGCTACCTCCCTCCTCCCCAACCTTGTCAAGAGCGAGTGGACGTCGGGCGTTCCATTTTTGCAAAGATCGGCACCAGGAGCTTCTTCCCCGACGGGTGGCTTCTTCCTCGACCTCCGACGAGCACCTTCTGAAGCATCTCATCGCGTCTCATCCTCTCATGCGCTGGATCTCCTTCTTTGACCCCTAGGTGAGGCGCAAGTCCGCTCTCCTTCGCTTCCCCTCTTCGTTAGCGGCGTTAGAGTAGTGAGCTCGATGCCTGCCGGAGTTGCACCGGCAGGTTGATGTAGCTGCAGCCGCTGCTTGCTATTGCTTGCGCGTGCATGCACGCGTGCATGGGCATAGCCCCTCTGCATCGTGGTCGTGGTTCCCTGCGCCTCGTCGTAGCGTAGCTAGGGTAGTTTCCCCACGTAGTCGTGTTGTCGTCGTGCATAGTATGCCTACGCACCGGTGAGCATCGTCGACGGCGCCTCTCTGCCAAGCAGAGCAAGTGCCCCCTTTTATGGGTTTACCTAGAGAGGTTCCCCCTTTGGGACAGTAGCACCGCACCAGCTCAGCTGGCTTTGACCCCGTGCATAGATCGGCGGGTCTAGGGTTCGACTCCCCCGTGCACCCCTTTTGTTTTATTTTCTCTGTTAGTTCTTCGGCATCGCTTCAGGTAGAGTCAACTCGCTTGTTACCTGTTGTAGTGCATACGCTCGCGCGTAGCCCAGTGGCCAGGGCGCCACACGTGCTAGGGGCAGGTTGTGGGTTCGAGTCCCACATCTCCCTTGTTTTTCTTTTCCTTGAAATGTGTACAAGTGCCACTCACAAGTGGGTCCAGGGCCCACATGTCATGCACTAGGACACTGGTATCTATGACCAGTGGGCCCTGTGTGTTAGATTAGTTTATATGTGCATTTTTTTCTCTTATTTCTTATTTCAATCTATGATAATTTCCATTTGTGGAACAATTCCAAATAGGGAATGTGCCTATTCTGGACTTGCCATTTTGGGCAGTCTCAAGAACAGTTTCTGTTTTGAGATGATGTTGTAGTTTATCCTAACGTGCAGGAAAACAAAAGCAGTTCCAGGCTGAAGAAATCACAGGCAAGATGACCGTGACCTTGACACCGTTTCTAGCTTTGTTATGCTTAGAGACACGTTTCCTTTGTTACATGCTCGCTGCCTACCACATGATATATACGCCACCTGTCTTTGCCATGAACCCCAAACACTTCCCTGTCCTAGCAAATATTTTTTGGCTAAGTAGGCTTGCTCAACCTCTAATGAGTAGCTTTGCTAGTTGTAGGTGGCAGTTGGTCCATGTGATGACATGGGCATTTTGATATCATTATGTTTAAATGCTATTAATTAATGCACCTATATACTTGGTAAAAACGAAAGGCCTAGCCATTTCTCGGGTGATTTGTTCCTTTGTTGTCGCCTTAGTTTCAGCTACCAGTGTTTGATTCCAAAACTGAGCGCTCCTAACACGTTCGGGGTTGTTATGGGGACCCCCTTGATAACTCGTTATGGATTAAAGCTTTTCCAGCCAGGCCCAACTTTGGTTTTAATCTGCTAATAACTTAATAAAACTGCATAGGGAATAGCTACCCCGAGGAATTAATCAACAATCCGGGCCAGTGCTCCTCATGAGTGTTGGTCCCACCTGAGCGATGTCTGGCGCCCCATGGTCACCCACGGTTTAGCCAACCCGACGTCTAGCTCATCCGTCGTGTCCTGAGAACGAGATACGCGGCTCCTATCGGGTTTGTCAACACGACGGGCGGCCTTGCTGGATTAGCTTTACCTTTCACGAGATATCTTGCGCATTGGGATTCCAGTGAAACTTTGGGTCTCCTCAAAGTTGAGGTTTTCCTCTTAGGAATCCGACGAGATCACGAGTTTTGTGATAGAGGATTACTTTGCGGCATGTGGCAGTTTGTGATGCACTAGTTGGAGCACCCCTGAAAGGTTTAATCTTTTGGAAAACCGTGCCCGCGGTTATGTGGCAAATGTGGATATTTTGTTAACACCCGGTTCTAGACAACTTAAAGTAACTCTAATAAAACTGCCAACTGTGTGTGTAACCGTGACTGTCTCTTTCGGAAATCGTTCTCTGATCGAGAACGCGGTGGGGTTATGTCTGAGGTAAGTAGGTGTTCAGGATCACTTAGTGGTCAATCTAGTCTTTGATCGCTCGCGTAGACCACCATATGTTACTCTGATCACCGTAAGGTAGCCACCATATATGCTTAAGTTGCTGCAAACTCATACACTTAACCTTCCTCACCCATTAACTTGGCTAGACTCGATACCAAGGTCATTCGATTGTTGAGACCCCGTGGCTCATAGATTACTACAAATAGCAACAGGTACATGTACGCCTGACGCAGGAGATCGTGATGACAGCCAGCTAAAATGGGAGTTCGATGAGGACTCTGGCAGACAGTACGTGAACTACCCGGAGGACTGAATCCGTGGTCGTGATCGTGGGGCCAGCATGCGGGATTTCATAGTTTTACTCGTTTCGTGTTGTCCGTAGCGGGACTAAACTATGTTGTGAATAATGTGTGTATGTAAGCTTAATGCTATACTCTTATCATATGGCAAGTGTATGTCCGGGGGATAACCCTGGGGTAGGCTCATCGAGCCTGCTCCTTCATCTCCTGCCCAAAAGGAATGACCAAGTATAATTCTCCATGGCCAAAGTCCTCTGGCCGGCTAGGCTGCGCTTACCGGCCGGAGGACGAGACGGGCGACTCTCTGGCCGGCCAGGTAACCCCTGCCGGCTAGAGGCGAGACGGCTACCTCTTCCTGACCACCTTGGCCAAGCCAGCCGGCTAGGAACGAGGCGGCCGTGCCCAAGCCAGCTAGCCAAGCGGGATAGCCGGACGGGGATCTCAAGCACATCAGATCGTAGGTCATGACGAGACCCTACGATTAAAGGTGGCTACGCGTCAGCAAAGGTATTGGATTGGAGTGCACGGCAGGTACTAGCGTCGGCGGCCACGCCGGTGACCTACCCCGGCTCTGATCCATCACCCAGCATAGTGTTGGACCATCAAAACTCCCACTCCATCACTTCACTCGGTGTGGGAACAGTGGAGGCGGTCGTACCGTCTTCCCATGACGAATCTCGCTGGATGACGCCGGGTGTACCGCACGTGCCCTGCGTCAACCTTACGCGAGAGCTCCATTGGCTAGCCGGCGGGTCCCACAGCCAGACAGGACCTCGCAGCCGGCGGGCCCCTCAAGCGACAAGACAAGACCCCCGTGGGCCCTTGGCTAGCTGGCCAGGCTGCAAGCCGACTCCCACTCTTGAACCCTTTATCCATATTGTAGGCCAGTGGGTTCGTCTATAAAACCCCTCGGTCCCCCTCCATGCACAGGGACGGTCAACAGATTGCACACACACTCACCAACCACATAGAGAGTGACAGAGACGAGCCGGCTGCTCTCCTCTTCCTCCTCCCCAACACAGCTCCAGGAGCAACCTTGTAATCCATCCATATACATCATACACTCCGACAGGACTAGGGGTATTATCTCTCCGGAGAGCCCTGAACCTGGGTACATCGTGCGTTCCATGCTTGTACCAACCTCGCCCCCTGCGCCCTCCATTGTCCCTTCGGTTCTCACCGACTTTAGCCTACCTATGGCATATGTTGTGAGTATTCACCGACAGTGTATGCCCTAATTGTCACTCCTTCAGTTATGTAATGTTATGATTATCTCACTTGCCAAACGTTTAGATGCGCCCCTTTCCCTTTTGAGGCCTCGCCCCCAAAATAGGAAAAGGACGCATCTTAGTCGTTACAGCCTTGACCACAAAATTTCTAAAAGATCAACATATCTAAACTCTAGGTATCATCCACACCCCTCACATGCCGCAAATCGGAACCAAAAATACCTAGATACATTTCATATTGTCCAAGACCTGGATCTTAAAAAGAGACCAAATGAGTTGAAGAACGGGGGCAATACTGGTATCCATGGCAAGAGGAGGAGGTGGAGAACGATTCCTCTGGTTGAAATCACAAATGGGTGGCCAAAAACGGAGTACTGGGGCGGCCACCGGATCCTTGGGGTCGCCTAGAGAGAGACACCCACAAGGGGGAGTGGGGGATGAATGGGGATGGGGAGAGAAAACTGCCCCTGCCCCCCCCCCCCCGTGGAGAAGTCGCAGTGGTAGTACCGCTGCGACTGGCGGTACTACCTCTTATCATGAGTAGTACCGCCGGGGCAGCGGTAGTAATGCTCCAGATGACCCAAAAATGCCCAAAAAATAGGAAAAATCAAACCAACATGATGTAAAAGATATAAATTCATGTCAAGGGGATGAGTTCACTCCAATTTGTAAAAGAAAAACAATTGAGAGATGACAACTTGGAGAGAAACAGATAAACTTGAGATGTCCCATGACACAAGTGCCATAAGGAGGGGGCGGTGGCCAAAGTCACCTATGTTTGAGTTAGTAGATATGGCACTTCGAAGATTTTAACCTTCGGCCCAAGACCATAACTCGTCTTTGAAGCACAACTGTCATCAATGATGACTAATGTGAACGACCGGATCGTTTTATGCATAATAGGGGGAGCGAGAGTTCATTGAGAGAACGACACTCCCCCTAAATTCATGCCTACACCTAAACAAGATGAAATGATGAGAGTGGTTGGGTGTGCCTAGTTTCAATCCACATTTCTCAAATCAATGATATTTCGCTCATGCTTTAACTCGCAAAATCTTGCTTCATTCAATGGCTTCGTGAAGATATATGCAAGTTGTCCATTAGTGTTGAGGTAAATGAGGTCAATCTCCCCATGCTTGATATGCTCCCAGATAAAGTGGTGACTAATACTGATGTGCTTCATCTTATAATGTTGAACCGGGTTGTTGGAGATTGAGATGGCACTAATATTATCAAAATAAAGAGGCACTTACATCGTAATCCTTTAAAGGTTGCCTCATCCAGAGCAACTGAGCACATCGACTAGCAGCAGCTAAATATTTGGCCTCGGTGGACGAGAGAGAAACACAATTTTGTTTCTTCGAAGACCAACTTACGAGAGAACGACCAAGGAATTGGCAGCCTCCCGAAGTTGACTTCCTATCCACACGGTCTCCTGCCCAATCCGAATCAAAATATCATATGAGATCAAATTAAGCACCTTTGGGGTACCATAAGCCAAAGTTTGGGGTATGAGCCAAATATCAAAAGATTCACTTGACCGCCACATAGTGGCTTTCCCTAGGTGCGGATTGAAATCATGCACAAATTGCCACACTCAACATAATATCATGTACGGCTACCTCTTCCTGACCACCTTGGCCAAGCCAGCCGGCTAGGAACGAGGCGGCCATGCCCAAGCCGGCTAGCCAAGCGGGCTAGCCGGTCGGGGATCTCAAGTCACATCAGATCTTAGGCATGCCGAGACCCTACGATTAAAGGTGGCTACGTGTCGGCAAAGGTACTGGATTGGAGTGCACGGCAGGTACCAACGTCGGCAGCCACGCCGCTAACCTACCCCGCTCTGATCCATCACCCAACATAGTGTCGGACCGTCAAAACTCCCAATCCATTACTGCACTCAGCGTGGGAACAGTGGAGGTGGCCGTACCATCTGCCCATGACGAATCTCGCTGGATGACGCCGGACGTACCACGTGTGCCCTGCGTCAACCTTACGCGAGAGCTCCATTGGCTAGCCGGCGGGTCCCACAGCCAGACAGGACCTCGCAGCCGGCGGGCCCCTCAAGCGAGAAGACAAGACCCTCAAGGGCCCCTGGCCAGCCGGGTCCCACTCTTGTACCATTTATCCATATTGTAGGCCGGTGGGTTCGTCTATAAAACCCCCCGGTCCCCCTCCATGTAGAGGGACGGTCAACAGATTGCACACACACTCACCAACCACATAGAGAGAGGCAGAGACGAGCCGGCTGCTCCCCTCTTCCTCCTCCCCAACACAGCTCCAGGAGCAACCTTGGAATCCATCCATATACATCATACACTCCGGCGGGACTAGGGGTATTATCTCTTCGGAGAACCCTGAACCTGGGTACATCGTGCGTTCCATGCTTGTACCAACCTCGCCCCCAGCACCCTCCGTTGTCCCTTCGGTTCTCACCGACTTTAGCCTACCTATGGCATATGTTGTGAGTATTCACCGACATTTGGCGCCCACCATGGGGCCGATCGCGGCATCAACTGGCTTTACGCGTTGGGCGGGGCCCCGCACCTACACCACCGGATGCATCGCGTCCGAATCGATCTGCATGCCCGTGGAGCCCGCCTTCGATGAGGCAACACCGATGATGATCGACATCCCCGTCCGCCATGCGGATTCGGACGAAGATTCCGATGACGAGGCGCCTCCTAGCGTCGTCGTCGCTGCTATGGAGAACCTCAGCGTTCTCTTTAGCGACCTGCGTCTCAACAATGCTCCGCGCAACTTCAGCGATGACTTCGATGTCGAGGCGCTATGCGCCAACTTCAGTAGGCTCTGTATCGCTGAGATGTGTGCACATGACGTGTACCCCAGCAATGTACTCGTCTTCGACGGCCCTCCACTGTCGGTGGGGTTCTTCACCCCATACCATGTCGCCACCGTCTCCAACGTTGTGGAGGTGATGGTCATTAGCGCTAGCACCATCACGGCTCATGGCAAGGCGTCAGCAGACGCTGGTGAGCCTGCTGCTGTCACCACTGACACTCTTCAGGACGCACTCGCCGGCCTGAAGACGCCCATCGCCGCCTCCACAAACTCTAACGACGCCCGAGCCTCACTGGAGGAGGCTCGCAAGCAGATCTTGGAGGAGGGCATTGTCGTCGCCTCGGCAAAGCGCCGGATGGAGGCCACGTAGCGCGAGTATAACTCCGCATACGGCCTCACTCCAATTTCCGAGGGCCCTAGCCGGCTTGGATCGGTTTGCGGCCGCGGCTGGTTCATTGCCGAGATCCTAGGCGGCAACCAGCCCGTCTATGAGACCCCTGCAGCCAACTTGCGAGCGGCGCAGGCGGCCATGGAAGAAATGTCGAGCTTGGAGGGCGAGGAGCGCGCCTTCCAGGAGAAGTTGGTCAAGGATCTCCTTGACACCGCCAACGAGCAGCAGACACGGCTTGACCCCGGTTAGGCCCAGTCAGAATCTCCGGGACCCAACCCCGAAGCGTGCCGCAACCCTAGTGGTCCTCACCATGCGGACGGATCTTCCTCGCATCGCACCTCCGGACGGAGGGGCGAGGGAAGTCAAGACAGGCGCTCCCAGCACCAGAGTGAGCACACTTCGAGCAGGCGTCGCAAAGGCGACGAGAGCGACTCGGTGTATGAGGTTCCTCGTCCGGGGAGGACCCATGCCATCGGTTCGCATGGTGCACTTCCAATCGCAGCTTGGATCGGCGCTCGCGTTCCCCAGGGCGACTAGGACGCCCGCACGCGTCTCAATGCCCTGGCCCAATCAGCCCTCCTGGAGGAGGACGGTCCCATCGGTCCGGCCTGCTTCGGCCCCCGAATCCGAGGGGAGTCGTTTCCCCGAGGCTTCACCTTGCCTTGGGACACTCCCAAGTACAACGGCACCGCCAAGCCGGAGGACTGGCTGATCGACTACACCACCGCTGTTGGCATTGCCAGGGGCAACAAGCGAGTAGCAGTCCGCTACGTGCCACTCATGTTAGCTGGCTCGGCTCGGACTTGGCTCAACAGCCTTCCAGCCAGCAGCATCAACTCATGGGTAGATTTCAAGGAGGCGTTCGTCCACAACTTTACCGACACCTACAAGCGCCCTGGCCAGCCTCGCGAGCTGGCCATGCGCGTCCAGAGGCCCGACGAACCCCTTCGCGACTACGTCACTCGCTGGACGGAGCTTCGCAACTCCTGCGAGGGGTGCATGAGGTACAGGCCATCCAGTACTTCATCAACGGTTGCTGAGACGGCACCCTACTCAAGCACAAGCTCATGTGCTCCGAGCCCACCTCTCTGGCGGTGCTCATGGCCAAGGCGGACAAGTACGCCACGACCGACTCGGCGATGCGAGTCAAGGTGACCGCCTCAGAAAAGGCTGTCCCCACGCTGGCTACTCCCAAGCCGGCTGGAGACAGTCAAGGCGGCCAGAACAACAACAAGCGCAAGGCGGATCAGCTAGATTCGCGCTCCAACAACAAGTTGGTAGCCAGCATGGAGGGTGAGCCGTCGGCTTCTCAATCCGGCCCTCAATGGAAGCGGCCCAACAGGGGCAACACAAACTGGTTGCCCAAGCAGACCTTCGAGCAGCTGCTTGACGCCCCCTGCAAGATACATTCTGGGGCATAGCCTTCTACCCACACCCTTCGACGGTGCAGCTTCGCACGATGGCTGTCGCAAGGGGAGGGCCTGCCGGCTACCCCAGGTGCACAGGCTGCGCCTCAAGCCTCGGCTCCTGGTCCTGCTCCGGCTCAACCGCCGCCGCCTCGCGATGACGGCCGCCTCCACGACGACTACCCCATCAAGACGGAGCATTCGTCGTCTTCACCAGTGAAGGCGACGACAAGCATAGCCTGCGCCAGAGACGGCGTGAGGTGAATGCCACGGTTCTCCCAGTTCCCCAATACATGCATTGGTCCGACAGACCAATCACATGGAGCTGGGTGGACCACCCTGCGGTGATGCCCAACCCGGGCTCATACGTGCTCGTCCTCGACCCCACCTTCGCCTCCAAGAGGCTCACCTGCCGGTTCTCCCGGGTGCTGGTCGATGGCGGCGACAGCATTAACATCATCTACCTCGACACTCTCCGCAAGCCCGAGCTCAGGGAGACGGACGTCCTGTCGACCAGCACTGTATTCCACGGCATCGTGCCTGGGCAGTGCTCACCTATCGGCAAAATCCAGCTAGACGTCCTCTTCGGGACAAGGCTCACTTCCGCCGCGAGTCCATATGGTTCGAGGTAGTGGACTTCAGCAGCCCGTATCTCGCGCTGCTGGGCAGACCGGCTCTGGCCAAGTTCATGGCTATCCCGCACTACGCCTACCTGAAGATGAAGATGCCGGGTCCAAAGGGCATCATCACCATTGTTGGCGACTACAAGAAGTCACTCGACTGCGCCCAAGACAGCAGCCGCCTGGCCGACGCCATGGTGATTGCTGAGGAGAAGAGACAGATCGACCGACTCGTGGCCCAGGCTACCGAGCAGCCGGCGATCCCTTCTCCTCCATCCCAGTCGACCGGCGAAGGCTCCTTCAAGCCGGCCAAAGAGACCAAGTAGGTGTCACTCAACCTTGCAAACCCCAAGCAGTGTGTCACCATCGGGGCTGGCCTCAGTCCCAAATAGGAAGGTGAGCTCGTAGACTTCCTCCGTGAGAATCGGGACATCTTTGCATGGTCTCCCAAGGACATGCCGGGTGTTCCGAGGAAGTACGCCGAGCACAAACTTCACGTGCGACCGGATGCAAAGCTGGTAAAACAACCTTTGCGCCGCTTCGCCGAGGGGAAGCGGCGCACAATTGGAGAAGAGATTACCCAGCTCCTTGCAGCTGGCTTCATCTTGGAGGTTTTCCACCCAGACTGGTCAGCTAATCCAGTCCTGGTGCTGAAAAAGAACAATACTTGGTGAATGTGTATCGACTACACTAGCTTGAATAAGGCCTATCTGAAAGACCCTTTCGCGTTGCCTAGGATAGATCAAGTGATCGACTCCACTACAGGCTGCGAAATGCTGTCATTTCTGGATGCTTATTCAGGCTTCCATCAAATCAAGCTGGATCTAGCTGATCGCCTGAAGACCTCCTTCATCACGCCCTTCAGGGCCTACTGCTACACCACCATGACATTCGGTCTGAAGAACGTTGGTGCGACGTTCCAACGCTGCATGCAGCAGTGCCTACTGCCACAAATCGGGAGAAACATCCACGTCTATGTGGATGACATCATCATCAAGACGAAGGAGCACTTCAACCTCCTCGACGACTTGCGGGAGACGTTCGCCAACCTGCGCGAATACAAGATCCGGCTCAACCCGGAGAAGTGCGTCTTTGGGGTTCCAGGCGGCAAGCTCTTGGGGTTCTTCGTGTCCGCTCGTGGCATCGAGGCGAACCCCGAGAAGATCGGCACCACCGAACGGATGGTGCGGCCGGCTCGGATCCTAGACGTCCAAAAGTTCGCCGGCTGCCTGGCATCCCTTAGCCGGTTCGTCAGCCGGCTTGGCGAGAAGGCCCTTCTACTCTACCAGCTCATGAAGAAGAAGACGAAGTTCGAGTGGAACGACCAGGGGGACGAAGCCTTCCGCGACCTCAAGCGGGTCATCTCGAGCCTGCCAATCTTGGCAGCGCCGGGTGAAAGGGAACCCATACTCATATACATTGCAGCAACCACTCGCGTGGTTAGTGTAGTGTTGGTAGTTCAACGCAAGGAGGAGGGCAAGGTACTGTTAGTACAGCGCCCTGTCTACTACCTTAGCGAGGTCTTGTCCGCCTCCAAGCAGAACTATCCCCACTACCAAAAGATGTGTTATGGTGTTTTCCTTGCTGCAAAGAAGTTGAAGCAATACTTCCAGGAGCATGCTATCACTGTGGTGAGCACTGCTCCGCTTTCAGAAATCATGGGCAACCGTGATGCAACTGGCAGGATCGCCATGGCGGACCACGATATCCGCTACGAGCCTCGCACCGCCATCAAATCTCAGGTGGTGGCCGACTTCTTGGTCGACTGGGCCGAAACCCAGTTCGAGCGACCACCTCCAGACTTTACGCATTGGCGGATGCACTTCGACGGCTCAAAGATGCGGACTGGTCTGGGAGCCGGCATCGTCTTGACGTCTCCGAAAGGAGACCAGCTCAAGTATGCTCTCCAGATCCACTTCGCCGCCTCCAACAACGTCGCCGAGTAAGAAGCGCTCGCTCATGGCCTCCGGCTCGCCAAGGAGATTGGCATCCGGCAGCTCATTTGCTTCGGCGAGTCAGACTTGGTGGTGCAGCAAGTTTCGGGCGAATGGGACGCCAGGGACGCCAACATGGCAAGATACCGCTTCCTCATCCAGCAGCTCAGCGGGCCCTTCGAGGGCTGCGAGTTCCACCATGTTCCTAGGGCAGACAACGAGGCGGCTGATACACTGGCCAAGATTGGCTCCATGAGACAGGCTATTCCAGCCGGCGTCTCCCTCGAGCAGCTCCACAAGCCGTCTATCAGGCCGTCTCTAGAGTCGGCATCGATCTTCGTGTCGGCTGATTCTTCGGTGCAAGCGCCGTCGGCTCCACCAGCTATGTCGGCTACAGCTCCTGTACCGGCTACGCTGGCCCTGCCGACTCCAATTGCGGCACCGGGTGAATCTTCGGTGCAAGCGCCGTCGGCTCCACCAGCTACGCCGGCTACAGCTCCTGTGCTGGCTATGCTGGCTCCGCCAAATCCAATTGCTGCATCGGCTGAATCTTTGGTGCAAGCGCTGTCGGCTCCACAAGCTACACCGGCTACAGCTCCTGTGTCGGCTACGCTAGCTTTGCCAATTCCAATTACGGCACCGGCTACAACAACAACTCCGGCTCTGCCCTGCCTCGAATCATGTCGCCTCGACACTGAGTGGGTGGACGTCATGGAGGTAGACGGCAAGCCGGCCGCCACGACGGCAACAGAGACACCTTGTCTCGAGCCCACGACTAATGCTTCATCAAGCGCGGGGGCTGCAGAAGCCCCTGACAGTCAGGTCGATACGGAGCATGCCCTTGTGTCGGCTCCGTCATGGGCTCAAACTATCCTGGCCTTCCTCCTTCGCAGCGAGTTTCCTCAAGACGAGGCGGAGGCGAGGCAGATCCAGCGCAGATCTGCAGCTTACACCATCATCAATCGTGAGCTGGTTCAGCGTAGCATGACTGGCGTGTTCCAGCGCTGCGTCGAATCAGAAAAGGGACAGGAGATCCTCAGAGACATTCACCAGGGGGAGTGCGGGCATCATGCCGCCTCTAGAACCCTGGTGGCTAAGGCGTTCCGCCATGGATTCTACTGGCCCACGGCCCTCGAGGAGGCCGTGGACTTGGTCAACAAATGCGAGGGTTGCCAATTCTTTGGCACGCAGAGCCACATGCCGCCTTCGGCCCTCAAAACCATCCCCTTGTCATGGCATTTCGCCGTTTGGGGGCTCGACATGGTGGGGCCTTTCAAGACGGCTCGCGGTGGCATGACTCACCTTTTGGTAGCTCATGTTTGTTGTGTATCCCTTGCAACAGCGCCAGAAATAGTTATGTCGACGGCACGAGGAATCCTTCAGCTACGGCTACGCCTTAAGGGACTTCCTAGGAAAGTATGCAAAGGATTTCCCCCGTGGCCTTGGAACCTTGCGTTTGTGTTCCCTCGAAGTGGAAAGGGTGATTTAGCACAGCGACGGTAAGTATTTCCCTCAGTTTGAGAACCAAGGTATCAATCCGGCGGAAGAGTATCTCAAGATCCTGCACAAACACAAAAGCTTGCACCCAACGCTATAAAGGGGTTGTCAATCCCTTATAGATTGTTTGCCAAGTGAGAACTGAAAGCAACAAAGTAACAAAGCAAAGTAAAAGCGGAGATGTAAACGATGGATGTGAATAGACCCGGGGGCCGTAGTGTTTACTAGTGGCTTCTCTCATGAAAGCAAGTAGACGGTGGGTGAACAAATTACTGTCGAGCAATTGATAGAACTGTGCAGAGTCGTGACGATATCTATGCAATGATTATTTCTATAGGCATCACGTCCGAAACAAGTAGACCGATACTTTCTGCATCTACTACTATTACTCCACACGTCGACCGCTATCCAGCATGTATCTAGTGTATTAAGTCCATAAGAACAGAGTAACGCCTTAAGCAAGATGACATGATGTAGAGGGATAATCTCAAACCAATGATAAAAACCCCATCTTTTTACCCTTGATGGCAACTACTTGATGTGTGCCTTGTTGCCCCTACTGTCACTGGGAAAGGTCACCACATGGTAGAACCCAAAACCAAGTACTTCTCCCATTGCAAGAATCATAGATTTAGTCGGCCAACAAAACCCAAGACTCGGAGAGACTTACAAGGATATCAAATCATGCATATAAGAAATCAGCAAAGACTCAAATATATATCATAGATAATCTGATCACAAATCCACAATTCGTCGGATCTTGACAAACACACCGCCAAAGAAGATTAAATCGGATAGATCTCCATGAAGATCATGGAGAACTTTGTATTGAAGATCCAAGAGAGAGAAGAAGCCATCTAGCTACTAACTACGGACCCGTAGGTTTGAAGTGAACTACTCACGAGTCATTGGAGGGTGATGATGATGAAGAAGAAGCCCTCCAACTCCAAAGTCCCCTCCGGCAGGGTGCCGGGAAGGGTCTCCAGATGAGATCTCGCGGAAACGGAAGCTTGCGGCGGCGGAAAAGTATTTTCGAGGCTCCCCCGATTTTTTGCGGAATATTTGGGAATTTATAGGCCAAAGACCTAGGTCAGGGGGCGGCCAGGGAGGCCACAAGCCTGCCCAGCGCCGCGTCCCCCTGGTGGCAGAGTGGGGGCTTGTGGGCTCCCTGGAGCCCACCTGGCTTGGCCCAAAAGCCCCCTAGACTTCTTCTGTTTGGGAAAAAATCATTTCGGGGTTTTTCTTCCGTTTGGACTCCGTTCCAAAATCAGATCTGAAAAGAGTCAAAAACACGGAAAAAACAGGAACTGGCACTTGCCACTGAATTAATAAGTTAGTCCCAAAAAGATATAAAAAGGTACATAAAACATAATAACAAGACAAGATAACAGCGTGAAACCATCAAAAATTATAGATACGTTTGAGACGTATCAAGCATCCCCAAGCTTAACTCCTGTTCGTCCTCGAGTAGGGAAGTGATAAGAATGAATTTTTGATGCTTTCATGCTACCTAGCATAGGTGTCCTTTGTAATTCCTCTTATGTGACGTGAATGTTCAGATCCATTAGATTCAAAACAATAGTTTGCTGTTGACGTGGAAACAATAATCATTCAAGAAAACTAGCAAAGTAATCATGAACTTTCAAAATAACAAGGCCAAAAGAAAGTTATCCCTACAAAAGCATATAGTCTGGCTATGCTCTATCATCATTGCACAACGAGTTTAAATCATGCACAACCCCGGTATTGGCCAAGTAATTGTTTCACACCTTTACTTTCTCAAACATTTTCAACTCTCACGCAATCCATGAGCGTGAGCCATGGTTATTGCACTATAGATGGTGTGGAATTTGGTGGGGGTGCAAGACAAAAAGGAGAAGATATTCACATTAACTAGGCGTATCAATGAGCTGTGGAGATGCTCATCAATAGATATCAATGTGAATGAGTAGGGATTGCCATACAAATGATGCACTAGAGCTACAAGTATGTGAAAGCTCTTAAAGAAAACTAGTGCGTGTGCATCCAACTTGCTTGCTCACGAAGACCTAAGGCAATTTTGAGGAAGCCTATCATTGGAATATACAAGCCAAGTTATATAATGAGAATTTTCCACTAGCTATATGGTGGTGACAAAATGAGAGACTCTCAATCATGAAGATCATGGTGCTCAAAATGCACAAGTGTGGAAAAAGTGGTAGCATTGTCCCTTCTCTCTTTTTCTCTCATTTTTTTTATTTTGGTGGGCTCTTTGGCCTCTTTTTTATGGTCTTATTTGGCCTCTTTTATTTCCTCACATGGGACAATGCTCCAATAATGATGATCATCACACTTTCAACTCAAAACTTAGAGCAACTATGACTCTATATGGAATGCCTTCGGTAGTCTACCGTGGCAATGATCTAGCATGGCATAGACATCAATGGAAACATCATGCTAGCTATCTTACGATCGTACAAAGGCAATGTAGACGTGGTGGCACATGTCATGGTGGTAGGTGCATGGCAATATATCTCGGAATGACTTGGAAAAAGCCATAATAGGTAGGTATGGTGGCTGTTTTTGTAGGAAATATGCCCTAGAGGCAATAATAATTAGTTATTATTATATTTCTTTGTTCATGATAATCGTTTATTATCCATGCTATAATTGTATTGATTGGAAACACAGTGCATGTGTGGATACATAAACAAAACACAGTCCCTAGTAAGCCTCTAGTTGACTAGCTCGTTGATCAAAGATGGTCAAGATTTCCTGGCCATAGGCAAGTGTTGTTAGTTGATAACGGGATCACATCATTAGGAGAATCATGTGATTGACTAGACCCAAACTAATAGACGTAGCATGTTGATCGTGTCATTTTGTTGCTACTGTTTTCTGCGTGTCAATTATTTGTTCCTATGACCATGAGATCGTATAACTCACTAACACCGGAGGAATGCTTTGTGTGTATCAAAGGTCGCAACATAACTGGCTGACTATAAAGATGCTCTACAGGTATCTCCGAAGGTGTTCGTTGAGTTAGTATGGATCAAGACTGGGATTTGTCACTCCGTATGACGGAGAGGTATCTTGGGGCCCACTCGGTAATACAACATCACACACAAGCCTTGCAAGCAATGTGACTTAGTGTAAGTTGCGGGGTCTTGTATTACGGAAAGAGTAAAGAGACTTGCCGGTAAACGAGATTGAAATAGGTATGCGGATACTGACGATCGAATCTCGGGCAAGTAACATACCGAAGGACAAAGGGAATGACATACGGGATTATATGAATCCTTGGCACTGAGGTTCAAACAATAAGATCTTCGTAGAATATGTGGGATCCAATATGGGCATCCAGGTCCCTCTATTGGATATTGACCGAGGAGTCACTCGGGTCATGTCTACATAGTTCTCGAACCCGCAGGGTCTGCACACTTAAGGTTCGACGTTGTTTTATGCGTATTTGAGTTATATGGTTGGTTACCGAATGTTGTTCGGAGTCCCGGATGAGATCACGGACGTCACGAGGGTTTCCGGAATGGTCCGGAAACAAAGATTGATATATAGGATGACCTCATTTGATTACCGGAAGGTTTTCGGAGTTACCGGGAATGTACCGGGAATGACGAATGGGTTTTGGGTGTTCACCGGGGGGGCAACCCACCCCGGGGAAGCCCATAGGCCTTGGGGGTGGCGCACCAGACCTTGGTGGGCTGGTGGGACATCCCAAGAAGGCCCTATGCGCCATAGGAAGAAAATCAAAGAGAAAAGAAAGAAAAAAAGGAGGAGGTGGGAAAGGAGAGAAGGACTCCACCTTCCAAACCTAGTTGGATTCAGTTTGGAAGGGGAGGACTTCCCCCCTTTGGCTCGGCCGACCCCCTTGGGGCTCCTTGAGCCTCAAGGCAAGGCCCCCCTCTCCCTCCTATATATAGTGGGGTTTTAGGGCTGATTTGAGACAACTTTGCCACGACAGCCCGACCACATACCTCCACGGTTTTACCTCTAGATCGCTTTTCTGCGAAGCTTAGGCGGAGCTCGGGCGGAGCCCTGCTGAGATTAGATCACCACCAACCTCCGGAGCGCCGTCACGCTGCCGGAGAACTCATCTACATCTCTGTCTCTCTTGCTGGATCAAGAAGGACGAGATCATCGTCGAGCTGTACGTGTGCTGAACGCGGAGGTGCCGTCCGTTCGGCACTAGATCGGAGCGGATCGTGGGACGGTTCGTGGGACGGTTCGCGGGGAGAATCGAGGGACGTGAAGACGTTCCACTACATCAACCGCATTTCTTAACGCTTCTGTTGTGCGATCTACAAGGGTACATGGATCGGAAATCCCCTCTCGTAGATGGACATCACCATGATAGGTCTTCGTGCGCGTAGGAAAATTTTTGTTTCCCATGCGACGTTCCCCAACAGTTTTGAGGGAGGCTAATGGTGGGTTTTGTGCACCGGCGAAAGTTGCGCGGCACTAAGAAGATAGTGATGGTGGAAGGTGAAAGTGCATCTAAACCATGGACTCATCATTAGTCATGAAGAACTCATATACTTGTTGCAAAAGTTTTATTAGTAATCGAAACAAAGCATTCAACGCATACTCCCAGGGGAAGGGTTGGTAGGTATAAACCATCATACGATCCCGACCGCCACGCAAAGGATGACAATCAATATACTAATCATGCTCAGACTTCATCACATAGCGGTTCACCATACATGCATGCTACCGGAATCACTAACTTCAACACAAGTATTTCTAGATCCACAACACGTTACTAGCATAACTTCAATATTACCATAACCACAACTCAAAACTAATTGAGATGAATCAAACTTCTCTAACTATTCAATGCACATGAAGGTGGAAGTTTTCGTATCCCTTTGGATAACTACCCCTTTTGAGACTACTTTCAAAGCATAGATCAACTACCAAGCCACGCACCACTGTACTCTAAAATATATAAGTGAAGCACATAGAGGAAAAGTATCTAGCTCAAAAGATATAAGTGAAGCACATGTGAGCTGAATTGTCTACCAAAAGATATAAGTGAAGCTCGACAAACTCATGGTAAGTGTATGTCTCTCTCTCTAGGTGTGCAGCAAGGATGATTGTGACACAACAAAAAGAAAAGACTCCTAAGATACAAGACGCTCCAAGCAAAACACATATCATGTGGTGAATAAAAATATAGCCCCAAGTAACGTTGCCAATGGATTGAAGACGAGAGAGGGATGCCTTCCTGAGGCATCCCCAAGCTTAGGCTTTTACGGCATCCTTGAATCTCTTGGGGTGCCTTGGGCATCCCCACGCTTGAGCTCTTGCCACTCTTTATCTTTTTGTCCATAAGAACTTCACCCAAAACTTGAAAACTTCACAACACGAAATTTAAACAAAAACTCGTGATAACATTAGTACAAGAAAGCAAAACCACCACTTCCTTAGGTACTGTAGCAAACTTAAATTCTACTTGTGCTGATGTTGGGTTACTGTACTTTCAATCTTCCATGGCTAATACCCCCCGATACTATCCATAATTTCATCAAAATAAGCAACCAACACAACAAAAACAGAATTTGTTAACAGCAGACCAGTCTGTAGCAATCTATATGTTTCGTATACCTCTGCCACTTCACAAATTCTGAACAATTACGACAGTCTGAAGAATTTGCGTAGCAATCAGCAGCAAAAAGAATCAACTCAAAATCTCTTACAGAAAAAAAATGAAAATTCTTTTCGTGAGCAGAAAGTTTATGTCTTTTCCAGCGTGACCAAACGATCATCCCCAAGACTAATCATAACGGTTTTGCTTGGCACAAACGCAAAAAAGAAACACAAAAAACACAATCATAACAGAATTATGAAAGTGTGGAAAACACAAAACAGAAAGAAAAAGGATAAATTCATTGGGTTGCCTCCCAACAAGCGCTATTGTTTAACGCCCTTAGCTAGGCATTCAATGATGCTCTCACAAAAGACAAGAATTGAAGCACAACGAGAGCATCCTAAAGCATGTGAAAATCACATCTAAGTCTAGCATACTTCCTATGCATAGGCATTTTATAGGAAAACAGATTGTCAAGACAACCAATAGTTGCCATATGCAAGGAAGAAGAAAGAGACAAGAGCAATCTCAACATTAGAGAGGTGATTTGGTAACATTAAAGTTTCTACCAAAATATTTTCCTATCTCATAGCAATTACATGTGGGATCATATTCAAATTCAACAATATAGCTATGCCATAGGATATTCTTTTCATGATCCACATGCATGCAAAGTTGACTCTCTTCAAAAATAGTGGGATTATCATCAACCAAAGTCATGACGTCTCAAACCCACTTCCAATATTATTGCAAATATCATATTCATCATGAGGTTTGAACAAATTTTCAAGATCATAAGAAAGATCATCACCCCACTCATGATTATTGCAACAAGTAGTGGTGAAAGCAAAACTAGAATCCCCAAGCTTAGGGTTTTGCATATTTTCAGCATGATTGTCACTAATAGAATTTATAGTGAAACCATTGCAATCATGCTTTTCATCCAAGGTGCCCTCGTGAATCACTTCATGAATTTCTTCCTCACAATTTTCAGATTCACACATCTTAAGCAAAACTCCATAGAAATAGTCAATTGTCCTCAACTCACTAGTAATTCGTTCAACAATAGTGGGTCTCTTAAAGAGACTAGCTAGTGGATGAGGATCCATATCAATGGATTTTTAGCAAGAAAAGATGCAAGCTAAAAGAAGGCACATGGTAACACAAGCAAACAGAAAGCGAGCGGAAGAAGGGCGAATGGAAAAAGGCAAAAGGCAAAAGAAAACGGCAAAGGAGAAAGGCAAATGGAAACGGAAAATGTGAAGTGGGGGAGAGGAAAACGAGAGGCAAGTGGCAACAAAAGTAAATGCAAGAGAAGAGTTTGTGAGACCTACTTGGATAGGTCTTGATTTCTCCTCCCCGGCAACGGCGCCAAAAATACTTCTGATGTTTGCTGTGTATCCCTTGCAATGGCGCCAGAAATAGTTCTGTTGACGGCACCAGGAATCCTTCAGCTACGGCTACGCCTTAAGGTACTTCCTAGGAAAGTATGCAAAGGATTTCCCCCGTGGCCTTGGAGCCTTGCGTTGGTGTTCCCTCGAAGCAGAAAGGGTGATGTAGCACAGTGACGGTAAGTATTTCCCTCAGTTTGAGAACCAAGGTATCAATCCGGCGGAAGAGTATCTCAAGATCCTGCACAAACACAAAAGCTTGCACCCAACGCTATAAAGGGGTTGTCAATCCCTTATAGATTGTTTGCCAAGTGAGAACTGAAAGCAACAAAGTAACAAAGCAAAGTAAAAGCGGAGATGTAAACGCTGGATGTGAATAGACCCGGGGGCCGTAGTGTTTACTAGTGGCTTCTCTCATGAAAGAAAGTAGACGGTGGGTGAACAAATTACTGTCGAGCAATTGATAGAACTGTGCAGAGTCGTGACGATATCTATGCAATGATTATTTCTATAGGCATCACGTCCGAAACAAGTAGACCGATACTTTCTGCATCTACTACTATTACTCCACACGTCGACCGCTATCCAGCATGTATCTAGTGTATTAAGTCCATAAGAACAGAGTAACGCCTTAAGCAAGATGACATGATGTAGAGGGATAATCTCAAACCAATGATAAGAACCCCATCTTTTTACCCTTGATGACAACTAATTGATGTGTGCCTTGTTGCCCCTACTGTCACTGGGAAAGGTCACCACATGGTAGAACCCAAAACCAAGCACTTCTCCCATTGCAAGAATCATAGATCTAGTCGGCCAAACAAAACCCAAGACTCGGAGAGACTTACAAGGATATCAAATCATGCATATAAGAAATCAGCAAAGACTCAAATATATATCATAGATAATCTGATCACAAATCCACAATTCATCGGATCTCGACAAACACACCGGCAAAGAAGATTAAATCGGATAGATCTCCATGAAGATCATGGAGAACTTTGTATTGAAGATCCAAGAGAGATAAGAAGCCATCTTGCTACTAACTACGGACCCGTAGGTCTGAAGTGAACTACTCACGAGTCATTGGAGGGCGATGATGATGATGAAGCCCTCCAACTCCAAAGTCCCCTCCGGCAGGGTGCCGGGAAGGGTCTCCAGATGAGATCTCGCGGAAACGGAAGCTTGCGGCGGTGGAAAAGTATTTTCGAGGCTCCCCCGATTTTTTGCGGAATATTTGGGAATTTATAGGCCAAAGACCTAGGTCAGGGGGCGGCCAGGGAGGCCACAAGCCTTCCCACCGCTGCCTCCCCTCTGGTGGCGGAGTGGGGGCTTGTGGGCTCCCTGGAGCCCACCTGGCTTGGCCCAAAAGCCCCCTGGACTTCTTTCGTTCGGGAAAAAATAATTTTGGGGTTTTTCTTCTGTTTGGACTCCGTTCCAAAATCAGATCTGAAAAGAGTCAAAAACACGGAAAAAAACAGGAACTAGCACTTGGCACTGAATTAATAAGTTAGTCCCAAAAAGATATAAAAAGGTACATAAAACATACAAAGAAGACAAGATAACAGCGTGAAACCATCAAAAATTATAGATACGTTTGAGACGTATCAGTAGCCGTCAACAAATTCAACAAGTGGATCGAGGCTAGACCCATCAAGAAGCTTGATGGCCCCACGGCTGTAAAGTTCATCACGGACATCTCTGTTCAATATGGCGTCCCCCACAACATCATCACCAACAATGGCAAAAACTTAGCCAAGGGCGCTTTGGCGCTCTACTGCTCCAAGGTAGGCATCTGGCTCGCTTGGCATCAGTGGCACATCCCCAGTCCAATGGCCAGGTGGAGAGGGCCAACGGCCTGATCCTGGACGGCATCAAGCCAAGACTGGTGGCACCACTTGTCAGGTCAGGCGGCTGTTGGATCGAAGAACTGCCCACTGTACTGTGGAGTCTCCGCACCATGCCCAACCGGTCAACCGGCTTCACTCCGTTCATCCTTGTATACGGGTCCGAGGCCATTATCCCTACGAATATCAAGTTCGACTCGCCTCGGGTCACCCTGTACATGGAAACGGAGGCAAAGGAGGCAAGAGAAGAAGGTGTGGATCTCCTCGAGGAAGCAAGGGACTTGGCCTTGAGCCGGACGGCCATCTATCAAAAGAAGCTGAGATACTACCACAGCAAGAATGGTGCTCAGAAGAATCCAGCGCACTGCCGGCCAGCACAAGCTCCCATCCCCATGGGAGGGACCCTTCATCATCAGTAGGGAATTACACAACAACGCATACTACTTGATCGATGCCCAGAAACCAAGTAAGCGCAAGAGGGACGACTCCGGCCAGGAGACGGAACGTCCATGGAACGCGGCATTGCTTCGCCCGTTATATTGCTAGAAGGCAAGTATCAAACATGGAAAGAGCATGCACATATGTATCTTTCTCCCTCTTCAGGGATTTCTAATGAATGCAATGAAAAGAGCATGCCTTATGCTTCTTTTTAAGTTCATATCTAGAGTGCTCACTCTGCGAAGCCCCTTGCTCGCTCTAAGCTCGGGGGCTCGCTAGCCGCCCGGACGCCTTCCTTATGTTGTAGAAAAACACATAGTGTACGCCGGACCAATCCCTGCTCACCTCGTAACAGCTACAGACCGGCTCCCGGCTGTCCGGCTAGCGAGGCGACGCCAGGTCAGGCCGGATGCATGCAAAGTTTGACTACAAAAAGGTTGTCGGCTCGGGTTGGCTTGATCTATTTTACGATCTCATTCTAGCCGGCCTCTGTTGGTTTATGTCTAAATCTTTAAGTCTTGATGGCTTCGAAAAATCTGAGTCTTATATTCTCGAAGTCAGAAACCTCGACCCAGTCACAGACCGTCTCCCGGCTGTCGGGATGGCGGGGTGGAAACTTGGGGGTACAGGAATTGGAGAAAAAAGAAGTCAAACAGGAATCAAAAGATAAAGATATAAAACAGCATGCATGGCAATACAAATATAATGTTGAATCCATACATTCAAAATGCATTGGCCCATGGCCGAAGTTCATTACACCCCCAGTGGGTGGAACTGTTGGACCGACAAGATAATTTCAAACAACAAAAAGAAACATGATCGGCTAAGGGGCTGCGGCCTCATCGGTCGCCCCGGCTGTTGCTCCTGAAATGGTGGCTTCACCATCGTCGGGTGCTCCCGAGGCGGTGGCGTCGTCTCCTCCGCGAGGGCTCCCGGCTCCGTTCGCACCGGAGTTGGCGTACGTCGCGCCGCTGGAGGCGGCGGCATTCTCCACCTCATGGACCGCCTTGTCGGAGCTGCCATTGGTGTCATAGGGCTGAAGGCCATGCAGATCCTCAGGGATCACATTGCCGCCTTCGCCCCGCTCCAAGTTGAGCTCATCCCAGGCGGCGTATGAAGCAATGTCACTAGCCCTCACGTGTAGCGCCTCCTCCACGGCCTGTAGCTCCATCTCCGAGTCGTCGCGCTGAGCAACGAGCTTGCCCAAGTCCAGGTTTCAGTAGCAGGACTTGGCCAAGCGCAGGGCTATGTAGGCTCCAGCGCGCCACGCGTCAAGACGGTCCTCGCCAGCCGCAAGCCAGCGGGACAGCCCGCTCATCGACGCCGGCTCCATGCCATCAGGCCACAGGGCCGCCACCATCGACGAGCCTGCGATCTGGAGCCGAGCCATGGAGTTGCCCAGGACGCGAAGGCGGGCCCTGAGGCCCACTCCGATCTCCTCCACGCTCCAGCCGGAGGTAGCGTCTACCTCCTGCCCGGCCGCGTGGCGCTCCTCACCGCTCACCTCGACGGCCATGTCGGTCGCGTCTTGTGTCTCAGGGAAGAGGCCTGAGATAGGGGAGGGGCGCAGAAAAGAGTAAGAAGAGGAGACGACAAAGAAAGTTCAAGACAAAACAAAAAGAAGACTCACGATGGAAATCGCTATCAGTCTCATGGGCGCTCTCGAGGGCCTCGAGGTCCCGCACCTTGCTCGCTTGAGTAAGGCTGGCGACCTCGTCCTGGGGGCCGCTACCGAGTCCACGGCCTTGGCCAGCTGCGTTTGCTTCTGGACCAGGGCGTCCTCCTTCTCCTTCAAGGCAGCGTCCTTGAGCTTCATCTCCCCGAGATGAAGCGTCTCAAGACGTTCCACGTCGGCAGTGTGGGAGGCGTCCTTCTCCAGCAGAGAGGTGCGTAGCTGCTCCAGCTCGGCCCAGCTGGCCGCCTCGAGCTCCTTCTTCTCCGTCTGGAGAAGAGTCAGCTGCTCCTGGAGCCGGTCGTCCGCGTCTCGCAGGGCGTCCCGCTCCACGACAACCTCGCCCAGTCGGGCTTGAAGCTCGGTAACCTGGCCATGAGCCGCCTGGTTCTGAGCCCGCAGCGTGTTGTAGGCTTGCACCTGAGCATCACAAAGATCCTACAAAGCAAGGAAAAAAGCAGAAGTAAGATTCAGCCTGGTTAAATCATAACCAGCGCGATTCTTGGGGGCTACACCCAGTGGGTGCGCTAGCGCGCTCCCACTAAAGAAGCAAAGCAAGAAAAGAAGCTCAAAGAGATTTGGCCCGGCCGATGCTCGGCCGGCCCGACTCTCGGGGGCTACACCCAGTGGGTGCGCTAGCGCGCCCCCACTAATTCAAGAAGAAGAAAAGAAAAAACCGAAGACAGAGATGAGGCACTTACCCTGGTGCGCTCCTCCAAGCGCTCCAGATCGCCGCCCACGACGCGGGCCGCCTGGTCCACCTTGAACCGGCTGCTGGCAAACATCAACACCAGCTCTGGGACGCCGTGGAGCGTGGTGCCTGCGGGCAGCTTCAAGCGCGCCAGGTTGGCCGCTCGCCAAGTCTTCATGGCCCGGCTCCCGACCCTTGCACCGGCTCCTGGAGCAGCCGGACCGTGGTGGGAGACGACAATGTTGCCGTCTCCAGGTGCCGGCATGGCGGTCGGCGCCGCCTCCTCGGCACGAGGTGGATGGGCCTCGTCCGGCGCATCCATGTTCACCCCTGGCGCATCTGGAGCCACGTCTGGCGCGTCCAGGATCAGTTCCGGCGCGTTAGGCACCGCTTCGGCCCTAGGTGAATCAGGGATCACCTCAAGATCCACCGGCGCAGAGGTGTCCGGCTCGGAGGGATGGGGCCCCTCGATCCCCGGGGCGTGCCTCGGGGCCACCTTGCTAGCTGGCTCCTCCACGCGAGCACGCGTGGAGGGGTCATGTCTAGCCTTCGTATGCTTCTCCACCAGCTTCTCGGCCCAGCCGGGGCGAGACTGGACCTCGCCGTCTTCCCTGTGGCCGCATCCCACCGGCGTTTGGACTACACCCCGAGCTCCTTCTGGGCAGCGTTAGCCACTGTCCCGCCGACTCGTTCGGCTGCGGAGGCGGTGTCTTCCTCCACGTCTTCTGCCTCCCTGTCGGCCGCCACCACGGTGCTTCTTAGCGCTGCCTGCCCGTGCTCCGGCTGGAGGACCCGTCGCCGGGTGCTTAGGAGCCGGCCTGGAAGCTGTGGCACCCTTGACCTTCTTCTTGGCCGCCTCGTCGGTTCCGGCCGCCTCGGCCCCGTGACGCCGTCCGCGTGTCAGAGGCGGGCTGGTGACCTCCTCCACCCTGTCGGAGTCTTCCTTAAAGCATGCGTCAGATAGGGAGGATGGAGTCTCGTCATCGTTTGTCCAATCTACGATGGAGGGCCGCAGATGCTCACCGGATGGCTCCGTCCCTTCTGACTCCAGCGCATTCTCCGAACCTTCGGGAGAGGCAGAGCGGGACTCGATCATGCCCTCGTCCTCGATCTCTGAGGCATCAAACATCGCCATGTTAGGGGCAGGCGGGTTGAGTGATGCCATCAGCTTCTCGAACACCTGCGTGAAGGAGTTGACAGCCGGCTCAACAAGGCGGCCGGTCACGAGACAAACAGCAAGAACAAAGCAACAAAGAATGCTTACCACCAGAGGCGGACGGGACCTGCTATAAGGGATCATCCCCCATGCCCAATTTCCACTGTCGTCCATGCGGGCAGTGGAAATCAGGTTTACCTCGCGCGCCACTGTGCTGGGGGTGAATCTCTTGGTGGATGTCCGGCAGGGGTCGTGTCGGCCGCTCATCTGGCAGACCAGATGGGGCCACCTCTGCAGCGGCAGAATCCTGCGGGTAACCATGGTGGTGAGCAGGTCGCGGCCAAGGAGGCCGCCTTTCTCCAAAATATCAAGGTGGGCGCCAATCTGCGCCACCTCGGGAATCGGCTTCGGGAACTTCGCCCCCCAGTTCAACTTCGTCGGAGGGTTAATGTTGAACGGGGGCATGTTGAGGGCGTCACGGGCAGGGTAGGCATTCTTCACGTACAAGAAGCCCTTCTGCCACTGCTTGATGGAATCCTGCAGCGGCAGCTGAGGGAAGCCGGACTTCGAACGATGAGGCAACAGTGCGGCTCCGCACGGCGTCATCGGGCGTGGCCCGACGTGCTTCTCCAGCGCGGCCTTGTCCATTGAGGTGGACTGCTGCTTGAAGAAAAACAAGCTTCCCCAGAGATCGAGGCGGGGCTCGATCCCCAGGAAGACCTCGCACAAGACCACGAAGGACGATAGCTGCAAGATGGCGTTCGGCACCAGGTGGTGTGGCTGCAGGCCAAAGAAGTGGAGCCATTCCGATAAGAAGGGGCTCATCGGGAGCCCAAAGCCCATGTAGAAGTGCTCGTCAAAAACGATGATCTCTCCCTCTGCCGGATTTGGGGCGGTCTCGGTGCCAGGGATCCGCACCAGCACCTGGGAGGCCGGGGCAACAGCCGACGATGGCGGAGCGCCTCGATGTGGCCTTCGCAGATCTCACTGCCAAGCCAAGCTCCCTGCAACGAGGTCTTCTTCGAGGAGGAGCCGCCGGCCATGACTGCGGGCGGCAGAAGCTCGAGAAGGCTAGTGGCTCGACGGAGATGAAGAATAAGAAGACGAAGAGGACGGGATCTTTCTCTCTGGGCTCGGGGAGGAAGAGGGCGTCGATGCGGGGCAAGAAGGGGGCGAGTGTCCTCCTCAGAACCCCGCATCCCATTTAAACCCCACGAAGCATCGTGGGGAGGGGATCCGGTGCGCACGGAACCCCACTAACCCCGTGTATAACGGGCGGTAAAGCTTCCCGAAGCCCAACCATCGCGGAGTAAATCTGCAGAGGATCTTCCGCGCGGAGGCCGAGGGGGCGTTGTGGTGGGACCCAGGGCCCAGGCCTCGTCCCGTCACCAGTAATAACCATCATTACGTCAGGCTGGGCCTGGCACGTGGCGCGATCTGCACGGCCTACGACGAAGCCGAGGCATCGCTACGAGGCCAACCGGCTTCGGAGCCGGCGTCCCCTGCCGCGGATGGCGGCAGGAATACCAAGACAAAAAATCAAGCCGGAGAGGCCACCCGTCCACAGACGGCGGGCCTCTCCAGCTTCGGGGACTACTGTCGGGGGGATAACCCCGGGGTAGGCTCATCAAGCCTGCTCATTCATCTCCTGCCCAAAAGGAATGACCAAGTATAATTCTCCAAGGCAAAAGTCCTCTGGCCGGCTAGGCTACGCTTACTGGCTGGAGGACGAGACGGCCAACTCTCTGGCCGGCCAGGCAACGCCTGCCGGCTAGAGGCGAGACAGCTACCTCTTCCTGACCGCCTTGGCCAAGCTAGCCAGCTAGGAACGAGGCGGCCGTGCCCAAGCTGGCTAGCCAAGCGGGCTAGCCGACCGGGGATCTCAAGTCAAATCAGATCGTAGGTCATGACGAGACCCTACGATTAAAGGTGGCTACGCGTCAGCAAAGGTATTGGATTGGAGTGCACGGCAGGTAGCAGCGTCGGTGGCCACGCCGCTGACCTACCCCGGCTCTGATCCATCACCCAGCATAGTGTTGGACCGTCAAAACTCCCACTCCATTACTGCACTCGGGGTGGGAACAGTGGAGGCGGTCGTACCGTCTGCCCATGACGAATCTCGCTCGATGACACCGGACGTACCGTGCGTGCCCTACGTCAACCTTACAGGAGAGCTCCATTGGCTAGCCGGCGGGTCCCACAGCCAGACAGGACTTCGCAGCCGGCGGGCCCCTCAAGCGACAAGACAAGACCCTCGTGGGCCCCTGGCCAGCCGGCGAGGCTGCCAGCCGGGTCCCACTCTTGTACCCTTTATCCATATTGTAGGCTGGTGGGCTCGTCTATAAAACCCCCCGGTCCCCCTCCATGCAGAGGGATGGTCAACAGATTGCACACACACTCACCAACCACATAGGGAGAGGCAGAGACGAGCCGGCTGCTCCCCTCTTCCTCCTCCCCAACACAGCTCCAGGAGCAACCTTGTAATCCATCCATATACATCATACACTCCGGCAGGACTAGGGGTATTATCTCTCCGGAGAGCCCTGAACCTGGGTACATCGTGCGTTTCATTCTTGTACCAACCTCGCCCCCAGCGCCCTCCGTTGTCCCTTCGGTTCTCACCGACTTTAGCCTACCTATGGCATATGTTGTGAGTATTCACCGACAGTGTATGCCCTACTTGTCACTCCTTCAGTTATGTAATGTTATGATTATCTCGCTTGCCAAACGTTTAGATGCGCCCCTTTCCCTTTTGAGGCCTCGCCCCCAAAATAGGAAAGGGCCGCATCTTAGTCGTTATAGCCTTGACCACAAAATTTCTTAAAGATCAACATATCTAAACTCTAGGTATCATCCACGCCCCTCACATGTCGCAAATCGGAACCAAAAATACCTAGATGCATTTCATATTGTCCAAGACCTAGATCTTAAGAAGAGACCAAATGAGTTGAAGAACGGGGACAATACCGGTATCCATGCAAGAGGAGGAGGTGGAGAACGATTCCTTTGGTTGAAATCACAAATGGGTGGCCAAAAACGGAGATCGGGGGCGGCCACCGGAGCTTTGGGGTCGCCTAGAGAGAGACACCCACAAGGGGGAGTGGGGGATGAATGGGTATGGGGAGAGAAAACTTCCCCTGCCCGGCCCGGTAACCCCCCCCCCCCCCCCCCCCCCCCGTGGAGAAGTCTAAGTGGTAGTACCACTGCGATGTTGGGGAACGTCGCATGGGAAACAAAAAAATTCCTACGCGCACGAAGACCTATCATGGTGATGCCCATCTACGAGAGGGGATTTCCGATCTACGTACCCTTGTAGATCGCACAGCAGAAGCATTAGTGAACGCGGTTGATGTAGTGGAACGTCCTCACGTCCCTCGATCCGCCCCGCGATCCATCCCACGATCTAGTGCCGAACGGACGGCACCTCCGCGTTCAGCACACATACAGCTCGACGATGATCTCGGCCTTCTTGATCCAGCAAGAGATACAGAGAGGTAGAAGAGTTCTCCGGCAGTGTGACGGTGCTCCGGAGGTTGGTGATGATCTAATATCGGCAGGGCTCCACCCGAGCTCCGCAGAAACGCGATCTAGAGGTAAAACCGTGGAGTTATGTGGTCGGGCTGCCTTGGAAAAGTTGTCTCAAATCAGCCCTAATTGCTCCATATATAGGAGGAGGGAGGGGAGGCTTGACTTGAGGCTCAAGGAGCCCCAAGGGCTGCGCCACCAAGGGAGGAGGAGTCCTCCTCCAATCCTAGTCCAACTAGGATTGGAAAGTGGAGTCCTTCTCTCCTTTCCCACCTCCTTTTTTTTCTTTCTCTTTGATTTTCTATCCTTGGCGCATAGGACCTTCTTGGGCTGTCCCACCAGCCCACCAAGGGCTGGTGCGCCACCCCCAAGGCCTATGGGCTTCCCCGGGGTGGGTTGCCCCCCCCCCCCGGTGAACACCCGGAACCCATTCGTCATTCCCGGTACATTCCCAGTAACTCCGAAAACCTTCCGGTAATCAAATGAGGTCATCCTATATATCAATCTTCGTTTCCGGACCATTCCGGAAACCCTTGTGACGTCCGTGATCTCATCCGGGACTCTGAACAACATTCGGTAACCAACCATATAACTCAAATACGCATAAAACAACGTCGAACCTTAAGTGTGCAGACCCTGCGGGTTCGAGAACTATGTAGACATGACCCGAGTGACTCCTCGGTCAATATCCAATAGCGGGACCAGGATGCCCATATTGGATCCCACATATTCTACGAAGATCTTATCATTTGAACCTCAGTACCAAGGATTCATATAATCCTGTATGTCATTCCCTTTGTCCTTCGGTATGTTACTTGCCCGAGATTCGATCGTCAGTATCCGCATACCTATTTCAATCTCGTTTACCGGCAAGTCTCTTTACTCGTTCCGTAATACAAGATCCCGCAACTTACTCTAAGTCAGATTGCTTGCAAGGCTTGTGTTTGATGTTGTATTACCGAGTGGGCCCCGAGATACCTCTCCGTCACACGGAGTGACAAATCCCAGTCTCGATCCATACTAACTCAACGAACACCTTCGGAGATACCTGTAGAGCATCTTTATAGTCACCCAGTTACGTTGCGAAGTTTGATACACACAAAGCATTCATCCGGTGTCAGTGAGTTATATGATCTCATGGTCATAGGAACAAATACTTGACACGCAGAAAACAGTAGCAACAAAATGACACGATCAACATGCTACGTCTATTAGTTCGGGTCTAGTCCATCACGTGATTCTCTCCATGATGTGATCCACTTATCAAGTAACAACACCTTGTATATAATCAGAAGACCCTGACTATCTTTGATCAACTGGCTAGCCAACTAGAGGCTTGCTAGGGACAGTGTTTTGTCTATGTATCCACACATGTATATAAGTCTTCATTCAATACAATTATAGCATGGATAATAAACGATTATCTTGATACAGGTATTATAATAATAACTATATTTATTATTGCCTCTAGGGCATAATTCCAACAGTCTCCCATTTGCACTAGAGTCAATAATCTAGCCCTCACATCATCATGCGAATTACATTGTAATAAATCTAACACCCATACAGTTCTGGTGTTGATCATGCTTTGCCCGTGGAAGAGGTTTAGTCAGCAGGTCTGCTACATTCAGATCTGTGTGCACTTTGCATATATTTACGTCCTCCCCTTCGACGTAGTCGCGGATGAGGTTGAAGCGTCGTTTGATGTGTCTGGTCTTCTTGTGAAACCGTGGTTCCTTTGCTAAGGCAATGGCACCCGTGTTGTCACAGAACAAGGTTATTGGATTCAGTGCGCTTGGCACCACTCCAAGATCCGTCATGAACTGCTTCATCCAGACACCCTCCTTAGCCACCTCCGAGGCAGCCATGTACTCCGCTTCACATGTAGAATCAGCTACAACGCTTTGCTTGGAACTACACCAGCTTACCGCATCCCCATTAAGAATAAATATGTATCCGGTCTGTGACTTAGAGTCGTCCGGATCTGTGTCAAAGCTTGCATCGACGTAACCCTTTACGGCGAGCTCTTCGTCACCTCCATACACGAGAAACATCTCCTTAGTCCTTTTCAGGTACTTCAGGATATTCTTGACCGCCGTCCAGTGATCCACTCTTGGATTACTCTGAAACCTGCCTGCCATACTTATGGTTGAAGCATAGGGGACGGTGCTCATATGCTCTCTATCCTTATCAGTTGCTGGGCCATGAGTCTTACTCAATCTCGTACCTTGTAAAACCGGCAAGAACCCTTTCTTGGACTGTTCCATTTTGAACCTCTTCAAAACTTTATCAAGGTATGTGCTTTGTGAAAGTCCTATCAGGCGTTTCGATCTATCCCTGTAGATCTTAATGCCTAGAATGTAAGCAGCTTCTCCTAGGTCCTTCATAGAGAAACTTTTATTTAAGTAATCCTTTATGCTCTCCAAAAACTCTACGTTGTTTCCAGTCAGCAATATGTCATCCACATCTAATATTAGAAACGCCACAGAGCTCCCACTCACTTTCTTGTAAATACAAGATTCTCCAACCACTTGTATAAACCCAAATGCTTTGATCACCTCATCAAAGCGTTTGTTCCAACTCCAAGATGCTTGCACCAGTCCATAAATGAATCGCTGGAGCTTGCACACCTTGTTAGCATTCTTAGGATCGACAAAACCTTCGGGTTGCATCATATACAACTCTTCCTTAAGGAAACCGTTAAGGAACGCTGTTTCGACATCCAACTGCCAGATTTCATAATAGAAAAATGCAGCTATTGCTAACATGATTCTGACGGACTTAAGCATCGCTACGGGTGAGAATGTCTCATCGTAGTCAACTCCTTGAAATTGTGAAAAACCCTTTGCCACAAGTCGAGCTTTATAAACGGTCACATTGCCGTCAGCGTCCGTCTTTTTCTTAAAGATCCATTTGTTCGAAATAGCCTTGCGGCCCTCAGGTAGTACTTCCAAAGTCCACACTTTGTTTTCATACATGGACCCTATCTCGGACTTCATGGCCTCCAGCCATTTGTTGGAATCTGGGCCCACCATGGCTTCTTCATAATTTGCAGGTTCATTGTTGTCTAACAACATGATTGACAAAACGGGATTACCGTACCACTCAGGAGCAGCACGTGGTCTCGTCGACCTACGTGGTTCGATAGGAACTTGAACCGGAGTTTCATGATCATCATCATTAACTTCCTCCTCAACCGGCGTCGCAACGACAGGGGTTTCCCCTTGCCCTGCGCCACCATCCAGAGGGATGAGAGGTTCGACAACCTCATCAAGTTCTATCTTCCTCCCACTCCATTCTCTCGAGAGAAACTCCTTCTCGATAAAAGCTCCGTTTTTAGCAACAAACACTTTGCCCTCGGATTTGAGATAGAAGGTGTACCCAACTGTGTCTTTTGGGTAACCTATGAAGACGCACTTTTCCGCTTTGGGTTCCAACTTTCCAAGCTGAAGCTTTTTGACATAAGCATCACATCCCCAAACTTTAAGAAACAACAACTTTGGCCTTTTGCCATACCACAGTTCGTATGGTGTCGTCTCAACGGATTTTGATGGTGCCCTATTTAAAGTGAATGCAGCTGTGTCTAATGCATAACCCCAAAACGATAACGGCAAATCGGTAAGAGACATCATAGATCGCACCATCTCTAATAAAGTATGATTACGACGTTCGGACACACCATTACGCTGTGGTGTTCCAGGCGGTGTCAACTGTGAAACAATTCCACATTGTCTTAAGTGAGCACCAAACTCAAAACTCAGATATTCACCCCCACGATCATACCGTAGGAACTTGATCTTCTTGTTACGATGATTTTCAACTTCACTCTGAAATTGCTTGAACTTTTCAAATGTTTCAGACTTGTGCTTCATTAAGTAGACATAACCATATCTACTCAAATCGTCAGTGAAGGTGAGAAAATAATGATATCCGCCGCGTGCCTCCACGCTCATCGGATCGCACACATCGGTATGTATGATTTCCAACAAGTCACTGGCACGCTCCATTGTTCCGGAGAACGGAGTTTTAGTCATCTTGCCCATGAGGCATGGTTCGCACATGTCAAGTGAATCAAAGTCAAGTGACTCCAAAAGTCCATCGGTATGGAGTTTCTTCATGCGCTTTACACCAATATGACCTAAGCGGCAGTGCCACAAAAACATGGCGCTATCATTGTTAACTCTAACTCTTTCGGTCTCAATGTTATGTATATGTGTATCATCACTATCAAGAATCAATATGATCAATCCTCTCACATTGGGTGCATGACCATAAAAGATGTTACTCATAGAAATAGAACAACCATTATTCTCTGACTTAAAAGAGTAACCGTCTGGCAATAAACAAGATCCAGATATATTGTTCATGCTCAACGCAGGCACTAAATAACAATTATTCAAGTTCATAACTAATCCCGATGGTAACTGAAGTGAAACTGTGCCGACGGCGATTGCATCAACCTTGGAACCATTTCCTACGCGCATCGTCACTTCATCTTTCGCCAGCCTTCGCCTATTCCGCAGTTCCTGTTTCGAGTTGCAAATATGAGCAACAGAACCGGTATCGAATACCCAGGCACTACTACGAGAGCCGGTTAAGTACACATCAATAACATGTATATCAAATATACCTGATTTTTCTTTGGCCGCCTTCTTATCAGTCAGATACTTGGGGCAGTTGCGCTTCCAGTGACCCATACCCTTGCAATAGTAGCACTCTGTTTTAGGCTTAGGTCCAGCTTTGGGTTTCTTCGTCGAATTGGCAACAGGCTTGCCGCTCTTATTTGAATTACCCTTCTTGCCTTTGCCGTTTCTCTTGAAACTAGTGGTCTTATTCACCATCAACACTTGATGCTCTTTACGGAGTTCAGACTCTGCGACTTTCAGCATCGCAAACAACTCGCCGGGTGACTTGTTCATCCCTTGCATGTTGTAGTTCAACACAAAGCCCTTATAGCTTGGCGGCAGTGATTGAAGAATTCTGTCAGTGATAGCCTCTTGCGGGAGTTCAATCCCCGGCTCAGCTAGACGGTTTGAGTACCCAGACATTTTGAGCACATGTTCACTGACAGACGAATTCTCCTCCATCTTGCAAGCATAGAATTTATCAGAGGTCTCATACCTCTCGATCCGGGCGTTCTTCTAAAAGATAAACTTCAACTCCTGGAACATCTCATATGCTCCATGACGCTCAAAGCGACGTTGAAGTCCCGGTTCTAAGCCATACAAGACTGCACATTGAACTACTGAGTAGTCCTCCTTACGTGTTAACCAAGCGTTCTTAACATCCTGGTCAGCCGTAGCGGGAGGTTCATCTCCTAGCGCAGCATTAAGGACATAATCCTTCTTCCCAGCTTGTAGGATCAACTTAAGATTACGAGCCCAGTCTACAAAGTTGCTTCCATCATCTTTCAACTTAGCTTTCTCTAGGAACGTATTAAAATTCAGGGTGACTGTCGCGTGAGCCATGATCTACAACACAAATATATTCAAACTGGACTTAGACTATGTTCAAGATAATTAGAGTTTAACTTAATCAAATTACTTGCTAAACTCCCACTCAAAAAGTACATCTCTCGAGTCATTTGAGTGGTTCATGACCCACTTACACTAGCTCAAGTCCGATCATCACGTGAGTTGAGTATAATTTCAGTGGTAAGCATCCCTATGCTAATCATATCAACTATATGATTCATGATCGACCTTTCGGTCTCATGTGTTCCGAGGCCATGTCTGCACATGCTAGGCTCGTCAAGCTTAACCCGAGTGTTCTGCGTGTGCAACTGTTTTGCACCCGTTGTATGTGAACGTTGAGCCTATCACACCCGATCATCACGTGGTGTCTCGAAACGACGAACTGTAGCAACGGTTTACAGTCGGGGAGAACACAATTTCATCTTGAAATTTTAGTGAGAGATCACCTCATAATGCTACCGTCGTTCTAAGCAAAATAAGGTACATAAAAGGATTAACATCACATGCAATTCATAAGTGACATGATATGGCCATCATCACGTGCTCCTTGATCTCCATCACCAAAGCACCGGCACGATCTTCTTGTCACCGGCGCCACACCATGATCTCCATCAACGTGTCGCCATCGGGGTTGTCGTGCTACTCATGCTATTACTACTAAAGCTACATCCTAGCAAAATAGTAAACGCATCTGCAAGCACAAACGTTAGTTTAAAGACAACCCTATGGCTCCTGCCGGTTGTCGTACCATCGACGTGCAAGTCGATATTATCTATTACAACATGATCATCCCATACATCCAATATATCACATCACATCGTTGGCCATATCACATCACAAGCATACCCTGCAAAAACAAGTTAGACGTCCTCTAATTTTGTTGTTGCATGTTTTACGTGGTGACCATGGGTATCTAGTAGGATCGCGTCTTACTTACGCAAACACCACAACGGAGATATATGAATTGATATTTAACCTTATACAAGGACCTCCTCGGTCAAATCCGATTCAACTAAAGTTGGAGAAACCGACACTTGCCAGTCATCTTTGAGCAAGGGGTTACTCGTAGCGATGAAACCAGTCTCTCGTAAGTGTACAAGTAATGTCGGTCCAAGCCGCTTCAATCCAACAATACCGCGGAATCAAGAAAAGACTAAGGAGGGCAGCAAAACGCACATCACCTCCCACAAAAACTTTTGTGTTCTACTCTAGAAGAGATCTACGCATGTACCTAGCTCATGATGCCACTGTTGGGGAACGTCGCATGGGAAACAAAAAATTTCCTACGCGCACGAAGACCTATCATGGTGATGCCCATCTACGAGAGGGGATTTCTGATCTACATACCCTTGTAGATCGCACAGCAGAAGCATTAGTGAACGCGGTTGATGTAGTGGAACATCCTCACGTCCCTCGATCCGCCCCGCGAACTGCCCCACGAACCGTCCCACGATCTAGTGCCGAACGGACGGCACCTCCGCGTTCAGCACACGTACAGCTCGCAGATGATCTCGGCCTTCTTCATCCAGCAAGAGAGACGGAGAGGTAGAAGATTTCTCCGGCAGCGTGACGGCGCTCCGGAGGTTGGTGATGATCTAATCTCGGCAAGGCTCCGCCCGAGCTCTGCAGAAACTCGATCTAGAGGTAAAAGCGTGGAGTTATGTGGTCGGGCTACCTTGGAAAAGTTGTCTCAAATCATCCCTAATTGCTCCATATATATAGGAGGAGGGAGGGGAGGCTTGCCTTGAGGCTCAAGGAGCCCCAAGGGCTGCGCCACCAAGGGAGGAGGAGTCCTCCTCCAATCCTAGTCCAGCTAGGATTGGAAAGTGGAGTCCTTCTCTCCTTTCCCACCTCCTTTTTTTTCTTTCTCTTTGATTTTCTATCCTTGGCGCATAGGACCTTCTTGGGCTGTCCCACCAGCCCTCCAAGGGCTGGTGCGCCACCCCCAAGGCCGATGGGCTTCCCCGGGGTGGGTTGCCCCCCCCCCCCCCCGGTGAACACCCGGAACCCATTCGTCATTCCCGGTAACTCCGAAAACCTTCCGGTAATCAAATGAGGTCATCATATATATCAATCTTCGTTTCAGGACCATTCCGGAAACCCTCGTGACATCCGTGATCTCATCCGGGACTCCGAACAACATTCGGTAACCAACCATATAACTCAAATACGCATAAAACAACGTCGAACCTTAAGTGTGCAGACCCCGCGGGTTCGAGAACTATGTAGACATGACCCGAGTGACTCCTCGGTCAATATCCAATAGCGGGACCTGGATGCCCATATTGGATCCCACATATTCTACGAAGATATTATCGTTTGAACCTCAGTGCCAAGGATTCATATAATCCCGTACGTCATTCCCTTTGTCCTTCGGTATGTTACTTGCCCGAGATTCGATCGTCAGTATCCGCATACCTATTTCAATCTCGTTTACCGGCAAGTCTATTTGCTCGTTCCGTAATACAAGATCACGCAACTTACACTAAGTCACATTGCTTGCAAGGCTTGTGTGTGATGTTGTATTACCGAGTGGGCCCCGAGATACCTCTCCGTCACACGGAGTGACAAATCCCAGTCTCGATCCATACTAACTCAACGAACACCTTCGGAGATACCTGTAGAGCATCTTTATAGTCACCCAGTTACGTTGCGACGTTTGATACACACAAAGCATTCATCCGGTGTCAGTGAGTTATATGATCTCATGGTCATAGGAACAAATACTTGACACGCAGAAAACAGTAGCAACAAAATGACACGATCAACATGCTACGTCTATTAGTTCGGGTCTAGTCCATCACGTGATCCTATCAATGACGTGATCCAGTTATCAAGTAACAACACCTTGTATATAATCAGAAGACCCTGACTATCTTTGATCAACTGGCTAGCCAACTAGAGGCTTGCTAGAGACAGTGTTTTGTCTATGTATCCACACATGTATATAAGTCTTCATTCAATACAATTATAGCATGGATAATAAACGATTATCTTGATACAGGAATTATAATAATAACCTTATTTATTATAGCCTCTAGGGCATAATTCCAACATGCGACTGGTGGTACTACCTCTTATCATGAGTAGTACCGCTGGGGCAGCGGTAGCAACGCTCCAGATGACCCAAAAATGCCCAAAAAATAGGAAAAATCAAACCAACATGATGTAAAAGATATAAATTCATGTCAAGGGGATGATTTCACTCCAATTTGTAAAATAAAAAAAATTGAGAGATGACAACTTGGAGAGAAACAGATAAACGTGAGATGTCCCATGACACAAGTGCCAGAAGGAGGGGGCGGTGGCCAAAGTCACCTCTGTTTGAGTTAGTAGGTATGGCACAACGAAGATTTTAACCTTGCGCCCAAGACCATAACTCGTCTTTGAAGCACAAGTGTCATCGGTGATGACTAATGTGAACGACCGGATCGTTTTATGCATAATAGGGGGAGCGAGAGTTCATTGAGAGAACGACACTCCCCCTAAATTCATTCCTACACCTAAACAAGATAAAATTATGAGAGTGGTCGGGTGTGCCTAGTTTCAATCCACATTGCTCAAATCAATGATATTTAGCTCATGCTTTAACTCGCAAAATCTTGCTTCATTCAACGGCTTCGTGAAGATATGTGCAAGCTGTTCATTAGTGTTGAGGTAAATGAGGTCAATCTCCCCATGCTTGATATGCTCCCAGATGAAGTGGTGACTAATACTGATGTGCTTCATCTTATAATGTTGAACCGGGTTGTTGGAGATTGAGATGGCACTAATATTATCACATTAAAGAGGCACTTACATCGTAATCCTTTAAAGTTTTCCTGATCCAGAGCAACTGAGCACATCAACTAGCAGCAGCTAAATATTTGGCCTCGGTGGACGAGAGAGAAACACAATTTTGTTTCTTCGAAGACCAACTTACGAGAGAACGACCAAGGAATTGGCAGCCTCCCGAAGTTGACTTCCTATCCACATGGTCTCCTGCCCAATCCGAGTCAAAATATCTTATGAGATCAAATTAAGCACCTTTGGGGTACCATAAGCCAAAGTTTGGGGTATGAGCCAAATATCGAAAGATTCACTTGACCACCACATAGTGGCTTTCCCTAGGTGCGGATTGAAATCATGCACAAATTCTCACACTCAACATAATATATGTTCTAGGTGCACAAAGGTAAAGCAGGGAGCCGATCATAGAGCGATATACCTTTTGATACACAGCTTTACCATTGGGATCGAGGTCCACATGGTAGTTGAGCGGCATAGGAGTGTTCGCCTTGGCTTGTTTGAGATCATCCATCTTTAACCTTTTGAGCATGTCTTGAGTATATTTTTCTTGATTGATGAAGATTCCTTGACTTCGTAGCTTGACTTTGAATCCAAGGAAAAAACTTCAACTCTCCCATCATAGACATCTCAAACTCTTTAGCCATTCGTGTAGCAAATTCTTCATCAAAATATTTGTTAGGAGAACCAAAGATAATATCATCAACATATAATTGGCATATCAACAAGCTACCCTTGACCTTCTTAGTAAAAACAGTGGAGTCAATTTTCCCAACTTTAAATCCACGGTCATGTAATATCTCGGTAAGGTGCTCATACCATGCACCTCGGGCTTGTTTAAGGCCATGGAGTGCCTTATCGAGAACATACACATGATTAGGGAACTTGGGATCCTCAAACCCCGGGGGTAGCTTGACATAAACCAACTCCTTAAGAGGACCATTAAGAAATGCATTCTTCACATCCATTTGGTATAATTTTAAGTTATGATGAGAAGCAAATGCAAGCAACATGTGAATAGATTCAAGGCGAGCGACGGGAGCAAAGATTTCACCATAATCGATACCCTGGTCTTGGGAGTAGCCTTGTGCACCAGTCACCACACTTTGTTGCACTCAAAGTTGTTGAGTTCTTCATGCATGGCTTCAACCCAATCCATGTCTTCGAGATCCTCTTATACCTTTAGTGGTTCAATGAAAGAAACAAATGCATGATGGGCACTAAAGTTTGATAATTGATGATGAGTGGTTACCCCTCTTTGTAAGTTGCCTTAGACATTCTCCAAAACATGAGAATTATTTTTTAGTGTCTTGGCATTCTTGGTCACACATCTTTCTTGAATTTCCTCACGACTAAGTTGAGGAACCTGTATGAGACCTCTACCACCTTTGCGAGTTTGCCCTTGATCTTGAGCTTGGTTTTGTGCTTGAGCTTGCTCCTCATCTTGGAAAAGGTCTTGATATTGAGTTTTCTCTTGATCTAGAGCAACCTAAGAGGGGTAACCTTGATCAAGGAAATCACTTCGTGCAGGACCATCGTGAGGTTGATATTTTCCTTGATCAAGATAACAGGGTTGATGTCCTTCAAAGCGTTCTTTAGAAGTGTGTGGGTCTGCATCAGTGATGGTTCCACATGAGTGAAACATAGTCCTTCTCCTTCAGCCACAAGGGGTTCCTGAACGGGAAGGAAGTGTCCCACGCCCATTCTTATTATGGCTTGGGGAGGAATTTCATCACCTACATCACAAAGACCACTTTTCTCCACTTGGGAGCCATTATTCTCCAAAAACTCCACGTTACATGTCTCCTCAATGAGTCCTGAGGACTTGTTGAGGACACAGTAAGCATGAGAGTTTGTAGCATAACCAAAAAATATGCCCTCTTGAGCTCTAGGTTCAAATTTATACAAACGGGCACCTTTCTTAAGAATGAAACACTTACGGCCAAACACCCGGAAGTACTTGAGGTTGCGCTTGTTGTCGGTAAGAATTTCATATGGAGTCTTGTTCAAGCCTTTGCGAAGGTAGAGCCGATTGGATGCATGACATGCGGTGTTGATGGCTTCGGCCCAAAAGTAATACGGAGATTTAAATTCCGCCATCATGGTTCTTACCACATCCCTCAATGTTCGGTTCTTCCATTCGACCACCCCATTTTTCTTGAGGAGTGTAAGGAGCAGATTATTGATGCTTGATTCCTTCATCACTCATAAATTCATTTAGGGTGTAGTTCTTGAACTCGGTGGTGTTGTCACTTCTGATCATAAATATCTTTGCATTATGTTGGCGTTGAGCTTCATTAGCAAAGGCAATGACGGTTCGTTGAGTCTCACTCTTTCTCTTGAAAAAGTATACCCATGTATATCTTGAGTAATCATCCACTATCACCAAGCAATACTTTATGCCCCCAAGAATATCATAGGATGGAGGACCAAAGAGATCCATGTGGAGGAGCTCCAAGGTCCTTTTTGAGTAGATGGTAGTCGTGGGGTGATGTGTTGTCCCATGAATCTTTCCTTCAATACACGCACTGCAAGCACAATCTCTTTGTTAGTCCAAGAATGTGATCCGCTTTGAGGGACTTTGCAAAGACCTCATATTGACATGGGCTAGCCGGCGATGCCAAAGCCATCCCACATCAACTTTAGCCATTAGGCAAGTCGCGGTCTTAGTAGGTCACTTCAAAAATTAACCACATAGAGACCATTTTCGACATGCACAACAAAGCCTACTTTAAGAGTCTTACTCCACAAAAGGGCCACATAGTCAATGCCAAAGGAAGTACTAAAGCCCATAAGTGCAATTTGATAAACGAAAAGTAAATTATATGCGAAGGTCTCAACAAGCATAACCTTTTTAATGGTAAGTTTCGGAGAAATTACCACCTTGTCGAGACCCAGTACCTTTGAAATTGCATCATCACCAAAGGAGACTTGGGTGGGAATGGATGGGTCGGTATGAACGTCCACCACCAAGTCCTTGATTTCGGTCATATGATTTGTTGCTCCACTATCAAGCAACCAGGACACCCCACCGGAAGCAAACTCCTACATAAGATCAATGCTTTGATTTAGGTATCCATTATTTCATGGGTCCTATTAGGTTAGTTACAAGGGTCTTAGGAACGCAAATAGAACATCCAATGTACTCATCATAAGAATCAACAAACTTAGCAAAAACATTCCCATCACTGGAACGACACAAAACATAAGAGGGGTTAAAGTTGTCGCCTCTGTTGGATAGAGGGGCATTGCCCTTCAAGGCATTACCCCCCTTATCTTGGTCCTTTTTCTTATCATGAGTACCCTCCCCAAATTTAACAAAGGTTTCCATAAGCTCGGGATGTTGCTTGGTCTTCTTCTTCTTGTTCTTCTTGGACTTGGGAGCAAACCCAACTCCTTCCTTTGCAACCACTTCATTTTGACTTCTCAAAAGGTCATTAAGATTCTTTTCACCTTGGATGCATGTCACAAGGCCTTTCTCAATCTGCTCTTTTAATTTGGCGTTCTCCTCCACAAGATGTGCATGCTCACAACAGGGGTTAGTAGCATGGACATTATCAATTAAAACAAATGGAGAGCACGTGGCTATTTCCTTAGTGAGTTTTACTTGGAGTTGAGCATGAGACTCTTTTAAAGAGGCATGAGTACTCTTCAAGGCCTTGTGAGCCTGGTCAAGTGTTGCAAGCTCTTCCTTGAGTCTAACATGGTCAAGCCCAAGTGCACCCTTTTTGGATTGAAGCACATGGGTAAGAACAAGAGCATGATCAAGATCTTTCTTTAACTTAGCAAGGTCATCATTATGTTACTCCTCTAGAGTCAAACGAAGTGCTTGCTCTTCTTCAAGAGCAATAGAAAGATATGCAATCTCATCGGCATAGTCATGACTATGACCTTGTAAAGTAGAGATAGTTTCTTCATGAGATTCAGTGAGTTCATTAGCCTCTCCGAGTTGTTCCAAGATAGCAACAAAATGCTTCTTGGATTTACCCTTGAGTTTTCCCATGAATTCACCAAAGGAGTTTTTCTCCTCCTCTACCTTTTATTTTTCATCTCCGTTATCCATGGTAGCGGAAATGGTAGCTTTGTTGTTGGTAGTTTGAGCGTTAGAGATTACCTTGTTGGATGTGTTGGCGATCAGGCACTTGGCAATGCGGTTCTCGTTGGGGGCCTTGAAGATAGACACTTTGCTTGGAGAAGAGGATGCAATGGCCACCGTGGCCATTCCCATCGCTTCACCACTTGTCTCATCATCATCATCCTCATCGAGGAGGTACTCTTCTTGAGCCACCAACACCTTCTAGGGCATCTTCTTAGGGAAGTTGTTCTTTTTTGGGAAGGCCTTGGCCTTATCTTTGCGAATAAGCTTGCCACCATTGTCTTCCCTCTTCTCATAGGGACAATCTGCCAAAAAGTGACTCACATTGCCGCAATTGTAGCAAGTTCACATGCGTTGCTTTCCCTTGGACCCATCTGACTTGTTCTGGGAGAAGTTGGGCCTTGAGTTTTTATTGTTGCCACAAAATTACCTTGATGCAAGAGCCATGTGCTCATGGTAAGCATACTTGGTGTCTTCAAGACAAGTTTCTTCTTCGTCTTCCTCATCTTCCTCCAAAGTAGCCTTGTCCTTCAAAGCAAGGTTGCGGGAATCTTTTCTTGACCGTTGAATTCGGGCTAAAGCATTGTCAGTGCTCTTGTTCAATATGTTCATGGCAATAAACTCATCCAACATATCAGTTGAGGACAGGGAATGAAAGTCCGGCCTTTGAGGGATTACGGAGGACATGGACTTGTTGAAATGCATGATGGCCTTGAAAAACTTAAGCTTAATCCAAGTGTCATCCACATCTTTTCTTCCATGATCTTGAAGAGCAACAGCAAGAGTTGTAACTCTTTCATATAGTTCACGAGGGTCCTCATCCTCGATCATAGCAAATTCATCGGCCTCATCAAAAACCACTTCATAGTTGGACCGTTAAATGCTAGGTCTTCAACAGGTACTACTGCTTGAGGAATGAACAAGACGGAGTGATTAAGCTCATTTTCGGCCTCTTCTCTTGGCGTGAGGTTTCTTGGATTATGCGGGTAGTACCCCTGCTTAATGATTCTCTAAAGTTGTGTTGAGTTGTGGTTCAAATGAGACTTGATACGAAAATCCCAATTAGTGAAATCATTCTTAACAAACTTAGGTGGAGGACCGAGGTTAATAATATGCAGTGGGTGGACTGGTCCTCCATAGACCATGGGAGGAGAAACTAAGGCAAAGGCATTTGCCCCACTCAATCCTTGAGGCGATTTATCTTTTTCACTAATAGCATTTTCCTTTTTGGAATTGGCCCCTGTATGTGAATTTGTGGGATTAGCCACCAGCAACGGGTCGGTAAGAGGTTTGTAAATATCAAGGAAATACTTAAGCATGTTCTTGACTTTGATAGCCACTAAGGATTTAAATATGGACATGACCTCATTTCATTCCTCTCGGCTGACCAAGTTTGCAGTAGCTCCCTCGGGCACCTCCTCAACCTGGTCCCCGTCATCAACCTTACTCTTTGGGTGGTAAAGCCCTTAATAAAGGGATGAGGCTCTGATACCGATTGAAAGGATCAATATGGTTGACTAGAGGGGGGTGAATAGGCAACTAACAAATTTTATACTTTTCTTTAAACAAATTAGGTTTAGCAACAAATAGGTTGTCTAGATATACAACTAAGTGAGCAACCTATACGATGCTAACAACAACAATAATAAGCAAGAGGTAAATACAAGTAGAGGTAAGAAATAAGCACAAGTGGAACCGATGAAGACGAGGATGTGTTTCTGAAGTTCCTTCCCTTTGAAGGGAAGTACTTCTCCATTGGATCGGTGTGGAGGCACAATGATCCCCAAGATGCCACTAAGGCTAGCGTATTCTCCTCACACCCTCACATCCTCAAAATTAATCTTATGATGTCATAGAGTGGGACTAATGCCCTTAAGATCATCAAGAGTATACCCAATAGCAGCACGGTACATCTTCAGAATTTTAAGTAATCTCATTTCCTCGTGTTCTGAAAGGTTAGCACTAATAATAACAGGATATATCCTCTTATTATCAATATAAGCATATTTCAACGCATTAGGTAGCTTATTTAATTAAAACACACGGTCACTCTTAGGAGGGAGAGGGTCCCCAAAGTCACAACACACAAATTATGTTTAAGGATAGGTGTTTTATGAAAGAATATATCATCTATTTCCTTTCTTTATTTCATATGCATATCATTTTCATGGTATAGTAAATATTGCTCTAATGGATCGTTAGGAGTCACGTCCATAGAAGCAAGACCAATAATTTCATCTTCACTAGATAATTATTTATCATGTGGTTGTCTACTAAACATGGAGAAATTAAATGCATGAGACACATCACCAAAGTAAACACAAAAGTTTCCCTAATGCAATTAATTTTGGTATTAACGGTGTTCAGGAAAGGTCTACCAAAAATAATGGGATAAAAAATATCTTTTGCTGGTCCAGGAACTAGGAAATCAGTAGGGTATTTGATCTTACCACACAGGACTTCAGCATCTCTAACAATCCCAAGCGGTAAAGTAGTCTTTGTGTCTGTAAGCTTAATAGTAGCATCAGTATCTTCTTACTAAACAGGTGCAATATCATGCATAATTTCTTTATAAAAACTAAAGGGGATGGCACTAACACGAGCACCCATATCACATAAACAATGTAACAATGATCTTCAATCTTAACAGAAACAACAAATTTATGTTTATCTTTATGGTCTTGCTTAGGAATACGAGATGCTTCATCGTAGAAGTATAAAACATGACCATCAATGGTATCAACTAGTAACTCTTTAATCATTGCAACTTTAGGTTACAATTTTATTTTTTTAGGGGGTCTATGTGTTCTAATATTACTTTTATTAACCAAAGTTGCAACTTTAGCATGTTCCTCAGTTCTAAATAGAAAAAATAGTATCTCAATATAAGTAGTAGGTACAACTGGATCAACATTATAGATAATTATTTCTTCTTTTGCTATAATAGGTTCCTCACAAGTTTCCTAAGTAGGTGGATGGAATTAGAACCACTTCTCCTTAGGGAGGTCTAACATGAGTAGCAAATGATTCACAAAAATTGGCTACTATCTCAGAGTCAAGTCCATATTTTTCACTAAACTTATGAAAAGCTTCAGTTTCCATCAAATATTTAACACAATCAAACTCGATATTTAGACCTGACTCCATACCTTTTTCGTTTTCCCAATCTTCAGAGTTACGTTTATTCTTTCCGGAAGATCTCATTTGAATTAAATAGTCCTTATCATAAAGGAACCAGTAGAAGAAGTATCCATCGTCATGATAAAGCCGAGAATAAAAGTTTTGTATAATTATTTCTCTTGAAAGCTCATGATTGGGGCATGTGTGCATCATAGACATAAGCCTCCCTCAAGATTAAGCGATACTTTCTCCTTCACGAGGCCAAAAATTATATATATAGTTTCAATCACGATGAACCACATGCATAGGATAAAACTTCTGGTGGAATTCCCCTTCAATTGATTCCAATCCCATGTTCCATTATCATCCAATAGTCTATACCATATTAATTCCTTCCCCTCCAAAGATAAATGGAATACCTTCTTCTTAACTCCATCCTCGGATAAACCTACAAGCTTAAATAATCCAAACAGAAATATTTTTCTACCCATGGTGGTACCTACACACGGCCCCAATTTTTATCTCTAATTATTTTGGTAAGTTATTTGTACTATGAAAAATAAACTATATAATGAAAATATCATGAATTTGGCCAAGTCAGGCAATCAAACACGCAATTATGTCAAATAGCCAAGCAAAAAAGACTGGGAGAAGTGAGAAAACGCCATTTCTACACAATGGGAAGACACTTTTGTCAAAAAACTAATAAAAAAGACACGGAGAGGTGATAAAAAGTCATTTATATCAACAAAAATGCACTTGGGCCAATGTTTCCTGAGTGGCTTGTTTGGGAATATTCACCTCGACCAGAAGTGGCAAAAGCTTCTCCTCAACCTATTGAACATTCTAAAAATATTTATTATGAAATTCCCTCAGGTGTGTTAGAGAAAACCGTTAGCTAATCCTCATGCAGGAGATCGAACAATACACCGTGATATGCACTTGATATGTATAGGTGAAAATATTGGATTATGAGAGGCGATTTCCTATAGGTTAAGGAGAAGCTTTTGCCACTTCCAGTCGAGGTGAATATACCCCAAACAAGCCCCTCAAAGGATTGTCCTCCATAGTAACAAGCAACAATAAATTTCCGCATGTAGCAAAAATATTTCCTTACCAAAGGCGCTTTTGCTCCCTGACAATGGTGCCATAAAAGAGTCTTGATGACCCACAAGTATAGGGGGTCAATCTTAGTCCTTTAGATAAGTAAGAGTGTCGAACCCAACGAGGAGTGGAAGGAAATGACAAGTGGTTTTCAACAAGGTAATTCCTACAAGCATTGAGAGTAGCAGTAATAGATAGTTTTATAGTGGTGTAATTCTTAACAAGTGTCAAGTAACAATTATAACAAAGTTGTAGCAAGGTGGCCCAATCTTTTTTGTCGAAAAGGACAAGATGGGAAGTTCTGCTATATAAAGTAAAGTGCTCTCGAGGACACATGGAAATTGTTGTAAAGTCACGGTCATCATGTTTACTTGATTCACGTTTGGTACTTCGATAATTTTATATGTGGGTGGACTGGTGCTAGAGTGTTGTTCTTACTTGAAGAAACAATCCTCTTATGATTACACCCTCTCGCAAGCATCCGCAACTATAAAAGAAGAATTAAGGTATATCTAACCATAGCATGAAATATGGATCCAAATTAGCCCCTTACAAAATAACACATAAACTAGGGTTTAAGATTTTGTCACTCTCGTAACCTGTCATCTACTTATTACTCCTCAATGCTTTCCCATAGACCCAAATATGGTGAAGTGTTATGTAGTCGATGTTCACATTGTCGGGCCCCCGGAACTGGGGGTGCCCAGGCTCGTCGGCCTGCGGCCCCAAGTGTGACGCGCTGCACAAGCCCGGCTCCACCCATTGGCAAGCCCAACAAAGAAGACCCTTACGAGGGCCCTTACCTTGCAAGGCGAGCACCTCAGGATTATCGCCAAGGACAACGACGGGTTGCCCGCTGTGAGGATGCGTCCTGAGGCTACCCTTGAGGCTCTCGCGAGGTGGGCTCGCCAAGGGCGACCTCGCAGGGTCTCATGACCCTGTGCCTTCATGTGGGTGACACGGGTTGCACAGGCGACGCAGGAGCGGTGCCAGCAGGCATGGACAAGAGGGATTTCCACTTTCGTGTTAAGGAAGCGGGTCAGCTAGTGGGCTCCCAAAGCAACCCCCAAAGGTTTCCTGATCGATGCAAGAGGACTAAGGCTAGGGGCTTGTCAGGGCGGAGGTCACCCCCAAGCCCACTAGCGTGTCATGAAGGAGGGCTTTTGCAGGCGAAGACCACCTTTGTCAGGGCAGGCCGCAGTCATGTCCCCTTTCAAAATGGTCGTTGCGGTGACCCTTTCCGCCGAGTGTGTTTTGGGGGGAAAAGGACCAAGGCAATTATAAAAGAGAGGCTCGGCCTGTGTAGCAGGGATCCGGATCCTCATTATCTCCTCTAGGCCAAGAACCCACCTTTGTACTCGTCTTCCACTTCAAACAATCCAAACAAGAAGGAGCAGGGTTTTACACCACAAGGTGGCCCGAACCTGGGTAAACTGCTCGCGTGTTCTTGTTCCTTTCCTTAGATCGAGCCGCCAGAGAGTCGTAGTGATGTTGAGAGGTAGAACAGGGTTGGAGAGCAAGCGCATCCCAGAGTTCAAACATTTCTAGGTCCGCAAAACCCCCATTCTGATATTTGGCGTGCCAAGTAGGGGTGCATAGCCGTTCTTCCGCTCAAGTTTCGGCTCCAGCTTCACCGATCTTGTGGCCGACGCTCGCAGCGCGCGCCCCAAGTGCTTGGTGTTGGGAGGCTGTTACAGCCCCACCAGCGTCGCGACCACCACCATCGTCACCCGCGCCACCCGCGAGGAGCAGGGCTTCCCGCTGCCCCCAGTGCGGCAAGGCAGCCGCTTTGCCGCGCCCCCTGCAGCATCTTCACGAGCTTGTGTCCATGTGGGAAATTTGAATGCATAAGACGCGCTTCTCATGGGGGAGAACTGCCGCTCCGGGTCCCGGTAGTCGGCTTTGGGCCGCCGTCGGGCCCCTGTAGAGGCGCACCCAAAAGAGTCGGCGGGATGTTCTATGCTTACCACAACGGAGGACTATCGGGCGGTCGGGTCTTCCCCCAACGAGCGCGCCATCCGGTGCCAGGCCCTCGTCCGCACCGACAGGACGGAGGGTGTCGCAATAGGCGCTGGTACCGCGGGCCTCGTGCCCCTAGCCGACGTCCGTCTCCCTCCGGCATAGGAGGCCACGCCCGACACCAGTGTCAGGCCGGGCTCGGGGGCTCCCGCATGGAAGGGCGAGTGGTGGCACGACATGGCATGCGCCCCCACAAGCCGCGAGTGTGGCGCCAGGCGCGAGGGACATAGGAGTTCGCTGCTCAGGAGGCCGACAAGCTGCAAGAGATGCGGGCCAAGCATGCCTTGTGAGGTGTCGGGACCTCGCGGGCCCTTAAGGCCTCAGGAGCCGGCTGCCACCCCACCCGTGGGTGTAGACCTCTGCAACACGCATCATCAAGCGGCGTGATGCTCTCGCGACAGCATGGCTGCCAAGTGACTTTTTGAGTAGTTTGAACCAAGCAATTCCATGTATTTTGCATCGCCCTGAGCGGGTATTTTCTGGATGTCTAACGAACTCGATTAACCTTCACTTGAGATGGTGTTGTTTGTCTAATCTTAATCTCTGGTGTTCCGCCGCTGCCAGGGGCTGGCGCACCCCCGCAACCGCCCAGGGAAGGATCGACGGTGAGGGGTTAGACATGGTGTTTGTGCAGGACTCGTCCTCATAACACCGAGAAACCTAAGCGGCCGAGATCTATCTCGTGGGTTGGACACCCGTGCTAGCCATCTCGCCAAGGTCCTTAGTATCGCTCCCTCTCTACAACCCGTCGCGAGCAGATGAAGGGGATGTTGCTTGGTTCACGCTACTGCTGAATGGGCACCATGCCGCCTCACACGACGACTCTCCTAATGACGTGCTCTTACGGTTACACAGGGCATGAACGACGCTCATGTTTTGAATATATTTATACTAAACATTACTGATAATTATTGTGATGATTATTGTGATGATAATTATGTTATAAAAAGTAGTGATAATTATTGTCATAATTTTGAATATCCTTATACTGAACATTACTCTTTTAATATGGAAACAATTTATAGTATTCGAGTTCCATATGATACTCCCACTTTCATGAATGAGAGTAAATTTTCTTATGTGGAGAGTAATAAAAATTATATGCTTGTGCATCATCAAAATAATGCTTTATTTGATAGTTATATTGTTGAATTCCTTCATGATGCTACTGAAAATTATTACGAGGGAGGAACATATGCTTGTAGGAATTGCAATAATATCAAGTTTCCTTCCTATGTGTTCAAAGTTTTGAAGTCATACTTGTTTTTCCTTCCTATGCAAGTTGATTATTGCTACAATAAATTGATTGCTTGGAAAATCCCTATGCATAGGAAGAGGGTTAGACTTAAATGTACTTGTCATGTGCTTCATGATGCTCTGTTGCATGTTTCAATTACTACTTTTTATGTGAGCATCATTGAAATCATGATGCCTAGCTAAATGGAATTAAAGAAAAGCGTTTGTTGGGAGACAACCTAATAATTATCCTTACTATTTTTTAGTGATACTATGTTAATCATGTTTTATACCTTTTATTTCAATAAAGTGCCAAGTAAAGCCTTTGGGATAGTGTGGATACTTGCTTGTTTGATTCTGTGCAAAAATAGAAACTTTTGCGTCTAGTGCAGCATTTCTCTGGTATTACTGGAGCGTCAAAAAATTCTGAAATTGTACACAGTTTTCGTATGAACATTCTTTGTGTTGTCCTAAATTGTCAGAATTTTGATAGTAAGGTAAGTAAAGTTTTCGTTCAGATCTTCACAAACTATTTTGTTTTTGACATATTCTGTTTTGCATGCATAGTTTGCTTCTTTTAGTGTTTTCATAGGTTATATTTAGTGATATTAATTATGGGAATGATATAATACAGTAGGAATCATATGATAACAACTATGAATCTTGTCTTGACAGTACCGAAGAGAATGATTTATATTTATCATACCAACTCATCGCACGAAGTTCCGTTAAGTTTTGTGTGATTGAAGTTTTCAAATTTTGGGTGAGATACCAATATGAGGAGAATAAGGAACAGCAAGAACCTAAGCTTTGGGATGCCAAGGCACCCCGAAGGTAATATCCCAGGAAGACACAAGCATCTAAGCTTGGGGATGCCTCGGAAGGCATCCCCTCTTTCATCTCCAACATTACCGGTATATCTTACTTGGAGCAATATTTTTATTCATCACGTGATATGTGTTTTGCTTGGAGCGTCATTTTATTTTGTTTTTCTCTGTTATATGTTATTTATAATCTTGTTTTTCAATAAAAAGTTCCAATAATTGCCTTTAGAATGCTTGAATTGCATGTGCGATGTGTGTTGTACAAAAACAGATACTTATGATGTAGTATTTGAATTATTATATTTTACTGGCATGTGAAAAGTTTCTGAAATTTCTACACATTACTTTAATACAAATTACTTATCATTACTTATCATTTTTAAAAAATTCAGGATTTGTTTAGATAGATAAGTACAAGTTTTAAGTAGATTGCTACATATTGTCCTGTTTAGACAGATTGGTGTTATAGTTTTGTTATCTACTTATCCTATAGTTTCCACAGGGCCGTCTAGGAGGTTGTGCAAGAAGTGCGACTGCACTAGGCCCCCATATCTTAGGGGTCCCAACCTCGGGACGATGTTGTATATTTTTTATTAGGCTATTTAATATCTTTGCACTATTTTGGGCATGTGGCTTGGTCTCACGGCTCGAGCACTCCTTCCCAATCGGGATCTATCGCATGCCCCGATGCCTCTTCCCAACTCCCTCTAGGTCAGCCTTCTGCCACATGAGTCGATCTAATTTACTTGGCGAGGCGCAACAGCAAGAAGCGGGATGGCAGTGGCTGGCGGCAGAATTCGCCCAAAAATTACAAACGGAAACTACAACTAGCAAGAGCCAACGCCACCTACAAAAGCAGAAGGCAGCAGCTGCTAGCCAACGGTCAACCTTTCGGCGTTCTCGGAATGGGGATACCCAGACCTGCCTGCCTACGTCCCAGGGTTGGCCCACTTCATCGACCGAAAACCGACAGGCCCAGCATCACTCAAGGCAAGGCCCTCGCGAGGGGCCAAGCCTCGCGAGAAGGAACAGTATCAAGACCCGCAGGGGGCCTCCTCAGGACCCCTACGGAGAGGCGGATATTCTAAGGCAAGACCCAGCCTCAGGAGAAGGGTTACGTGTGGGAAGGACAGGCGAGCAGCCAACAGCAGGACGGTGCAGTTTCCCCTTTAGTGCAAAGCGGGAAAGGACGTACCAGGGATCCCCAAGGCATCTCCCAAAGGTTTCCATTCTGGTGCAACAAGGCCACCACCGCCCGCCGATAGGACGAACATCATCCCTGGACCTGTCCCCGCTGTGCAGGCAGCCACTTTGCAGGCAAAGACTACTTTTAGGCAGGGGGAGCATGTTCCCCTGTCCCCCTTCGAAATTGGTCATTGTGGGATCCCTTCTCGCCCAAATGATATGGGAAGAGGACCGGGGCCGCCACTATATATAGAGGATAGGTTACTTCGTAGAGGAGGGGATTTGATTCATTCGCCCATTGACACCACACAAATGCCACCCAGCCTCCGGAGGCCCTCGAACACTTTACTAGTTCATCCACCAACCTCCACGAGAGGCAATCCACCAAAGCAGGAGTAGGGTATTACGCTTCCCAGCGGCCCGAACCTGGGTAAACTACTGCGTTTTGTGTCTTCCTCGCCATCGGGTGAGATCTATGCCATCCACGACGAGTAGCGAGTTAGGTGACGCGAGCCCGCGAGAGATCTTCATACACGCCCCTGAGTTCGAATCTTTAGGATTTTGCGGAGCCCGAAATTCGACATTTGGCACGCCAGGTAGGGGGCGTGTCAAGGTCTTCTCTGGGCTTCATCTTCCCTAGGCCCCACTGCTCCGATGACCAGCGCCCAACAAGCTTCTTTGAGCCTCGCCGAGCTGGCTTCCAACCGTCATACCACGGCGGCCGCGACGTGTACCGGCGTTGTGGTACCGGGCGGCTCCTACCAAATCATCAATGTCACCTCCACCGTCGCAACCACCCGCGCCACCCATGCACATGGCGGCTGGGCGGCGCCCCCGGCGTCCACGACGCGCCGCATCAACTTGGAGGACATCGGGGAACACGACGTACTGCAGATGGCGAGCGAGATGCTCCGCTATCGACCGACGCGAGGGGGCTTCGACGCCTGGGCGGACCACATCACAGAGTTGATCGCCATCGCCCAGAAGGCCATCCGACCCCACTCTTCTTCAAGGCCACAGACGTCGGGCCCGGGGGCTCACGCCTCGTGCCGGTCCCCGAGCCTGCAAGAGACAGGGGCCCTCTTGCGCTGGGCGAGGCCGAGAGAGACGCGACGCATGCTACCCTCCTCCTCTCCAGATCCCGGTGGTCGGCTCGAGGCGCGGAATGCCGGCGAGCACCAGGGGCGCGAAGAGAACGGGAGGACATTCGATGCACATGCCGGCACGCACCACCAAGACCAGGTCGGCCCCCCACAACCCGAAGCGGACTGGCGGGAGCGCTCCCTCAGGCGCACCCAGCAGAAGGCGGAAACGTCAGCGCGGGCGAACTACGGCAACGGAGGCACGTCAGGATACCAAGGGGGGAGTCTGCATCGGGCAATAACAGGAGCAAGCGACTTCATGCGGAGGCCCATCGCAAGAAGATCCTCGAGCAATGCGACCGGGGGGATCTCCCCCCGCCGCAGAGAGGGACCGCCACTGTTGCGCTGCTGAACGGCTTTGCAGGCCGATCGAACACCTACATGGAGCCTTACATGGAGCCTTATGTACCAGATTATGTAATACCTCCTGACTCTTTCATCAAGGAAGAGCCTCAGGCGTCCACCCTAGGCGCTAGTCCACCTCAGGAGTAAGGAACACTCTGGGGGTCCCCATCGAGCTGGCGGAGCGCTGAGCCTAGGAGACGCGGGCAGGGAGGCGCCCCCAAGCCGCGGGGCATGACTCCAACCGCCGCCCCCACGGAGGAACTGCGAAGAACCGGATCCCCGGCCATAGGAGTACAAGTCAGAGAAAGCGACGAAACACAAGTGGCGCGAGCTACCCGCAGCAACTACAGTGCTGTTGTGGGCGTCGAGGGTCGGGCCTCACGAGGCACCCCTCAGACGCGAAGAGGCCATGCGAGGTAATTTTTTGGGTTCACCGCCCTAGGGAGTGTCTGCTAACGCATGAACTTCCAGAGTTTAGGGCACGCCTTTACGCATGCTTCCATAACTTCTGTTGCACCCATTCAGCGATCTGACATCTTGCCTTGCTTGCATCTTTGGGAGATCTGCCCCCCCCCCATTCGGGGGCTCCGGCCGGTGCGCGTCACCCCGTCACGGGACCTGGGGAGGCCCCGCGACTTCCCAAGGCCACAATCAACAGGATGAAATGGGGGCCGCTTGAGCATCAAAAGGGGGCTCCTGAGCATCGAGCCTCAGGGGCCTTATCGATCATAAGGCCACCTGCCACCCTTGATGTCGTCCACGAACATTCGGTCGTTATCACGGGTGGCAGGGCTTGACCCCGTAGCTGCATTCGTTCATTCGGTCGCAAGCAACAGTGGTTGGGAATTGTGCAGGACTGGTTCTTGGTGACGCAGAGCCGCTCGAACATCAAAGGGGGCTCCTGAGCATCGCGCCTCAGGAGCCTTACCGGTCACAAAGCCACTTGGCCATCCTGGTGTCGTCCAGGCACATTCAGTCGGTATGAGGGAAAATGTGCGGGACTGGGACCTGCCGCCGTAGAGCAGTAGAAAATCCATCAACCAGTCTGAGGAGAAGGAGCGCGTGGGAATGGGGGTACCCAGACCTACCTGCCTACGACCCACGGTTGGCCCACTTCATCGACTAAAAACCGACAGGCCCGGCATCACTCAAGGCAAGGCCCTCGCGAGGGGCCAAGCCTCGCGAGAAGGAATAGTATCAAGACCCGCAGGGGGCCTCCTCAGGACCCCTCTGGAGTGGCGGATATTCCGAGGCGAGACCCAGCCTCAGGAGAAGGGTGACGTGGGGGAAGGACAGGAGAGCAGCCGACAGCGGGACGGTGCAGTTTCCCCTTTAGTGCAAAGGGGGCAAGGACGTACCAGGGATCCCCAAGGCATCTCCCAAAGGTTCCCATTCTGGTGCAACAAGGCCACCACCGCCCACCCGCAGGACGGACATCATCCCTGGACTAGACCCCGCTGCGCAGGCAGCCACTTTGCACGTGAAGACTACTTTTGGGCAGGGGGAACATGTTCCCCTGTCCACCTTCGAAATTGGCCGTTGTGGGATCCCTTCCCGCCGAAATGATATGGGAAGAGGACCGGGGCCGCCACTATATAGAGAGGATAGGTTACTTCGTAGAGGAGGGGATTTGATTCATTCGCCCATTGACACCACACAAAGGCTACCTAGCCTCCGGAGGCCCTCGAACACTGTACTAGTTCATCCAGCAACCTCCACGAGAGGCAATCCACCAAAGCAGGAGTAGGGTATTACGCTTCTCAGCAGCCCGAACCTGGGTAAACTACCGTGTTTTGTGTCTTCCTCGCCATCGAGTGAGTTCTATGCCATCCCTGACGAGTAGCGAGTTAGGTGAGGCGAGCCCGTGAGAGATCTTCGTACACGCCCCTAAGTTCGAATCTTTAGGGTTTTGCGGAGCCCGAAATCCGATACAAGCACTCGAGCTTAGGCCAGATCGGCTTGCAGATTAATCAGGTGCACCAAAGACAAAGCAGATTTAGTTTAGGTTATTTTTCTGTTCAACAATTTAAGGGCTAATGAGTACATTGTATATGCACATCAATTCTTAAGTTAACTAACTAATAAATTGCAATATATTTGTTGTTCAACCGATATAACCTTTATAGAAAATAGTTGGTGCATTACATATACTCCCTCCATTTCTGAATATTAATCAATTTAAATATTTTAATATAGAATACATACAAAATAAAATGAGTGAATCTACACTCTAAAATACGTCTATATTCATTCATAAGTAGTCCATATTCTAATCTCCAAAAGGACTTATATTAGAAACAGATGAAGTATTTCATAATATTAAACAAAATGCCATCTATTTAAAGTTAATATGACTTAAATGAGAATATCCTTTAGTCATATTAATATTTCAGTTAAAAGAAATTTTTCATATTTTAGTTCATCACTTGCATTTCTCACCGGGGCCCCCAATTCATGGAGACGCCCCTGAGTTTCCATAGCTTATATTGGTAGATATAAATTGTGAAATAATAGTATACATTACCTAATCTTTGAAAATTATTATGCAACTTGTCTTGGCAGTACATAAAGATTTGATTTATGCTTATGTGCACTAACCTATCTCACGAGTTCTTTTTAAGTATTGTGTGGATGAAGTTTTTGAGACTTAAGCGCAACGGGGATATAAGAGGATTGAACGAGATACAAAAGCTTAATCTTGGATTCCCAAGGCACCCCAAGTAAATCTTTCAAGAAGTCTCAAACATCTAATCTTGGGGATGCTACGCATCTCACCTTTCTTCATCAACAACTATTGGTTAGCCTATGTTGAGCCTAAATTTTTATTTGTCCGCATGATATGTGCTATTCTTGGAGTGTCTTTTGTTTTATTTTCTGTTTGAAATAAAATATCATATCTGAAAATGTTTATTGAAAGAGAGTCCTCACATAGCTACTTAATTGTTTGACTACTCATTGATCTTCACTTATATCTTTTGAGAGTAGTTTGATTGAATCGCTCTAGTACTTCACTTATATATTTTTTAGAACGATGGTGTTGTTATTTTGAAGAAATATGGTCTCACTCTTAATTTAGATTATTTTGAGAGTTAGTAGAAACTTTGAAGAAATCCTCTCTTGCTTCACTTATATTATTTTAAGAATTGAAAATTTTAAAAAAAATAGTGCTCTCGTTCTTCACTTATATTCGTTCGACAACTTGTTATTAGCAATGGCAATTTTCTTTTAATGAAATTGGTCCCAAAGTGATAGATATACAGGGGAAATATAACAAAAACTTTCATGAAGATCATTGGATGTTAAACTTGATTCTTTGCAATAGTTTTGCGATATGAAGATACTGATATGTGAGTTGTGTTGATGAGTAATTATGCTTTAGTAAGAATATTGGTGTTAAGGTTTGTGATTCCATATGCATGCACATGAAGTCCATAATTATGCTATGAAATTACATCCTACTTGTGTTGCATTGTTCAGTGTTAGTTATGTTTAATGTTCACTTATGATGGTTTTCGTTCCTTGGTTGGGCGCTTCTCAATCTATTTGCTAGCCTTCACTTGTACTAAGCGGGAATGTTGCATGTGTATCCAAATCCTAAACCCAAAGTTATGCCAAATGAGTCCACCATACCTACGTATATGCGGTATTTCACTATTATTCTAAGTAAATTTGTATGTGACAACTCTAAAATTCAAAATAAACATTTGTTTTGTGTGCCCGTACCGCTCATGAAGCAGCAAGGGGTGGCTGGTATCTTCCATGTTAAATAGGTTATTCTCAAGATGAGTGTTTAGTCACTTGTCATTGCACGAGAGTATGGCAGTAATAGGGATGCCCAATCCCTAAATGCAAAGAAAATTTATTTTATGTTGTCAAATAATAAATTCCTTGCAAAATATTGGTATGGACGGTACCCGTGGATGCGGCTAACCGTGAGTGTGAAAAATGGTGGAAAAGGAATAAACTTTATTTTCAGTTTGGGAACTGCCTATGATTTGTTTAGCATGGAAGATATTGGGAACTCTTAGTCGTTTTCATTGACAGGAAAAGCATGCCACCCAAAATATTTTATGTCTTAATTTCTTCGCCTTGAGCTCTCGCACAGCTACAAATCTTTGCTTCCCTCTGCAAAGGACATATCTATTTACTTTATGCAATTTTTATTTTTATTTGAGTCTCCATCTTCTCTTACAAAGCACCAACTACGGAACACTATTATCATACTTGAGCATTGGATGTAGCTAATATTTGAGTGTGTTGCATGAATGGATCAATGATTGAGCATAATGGGTTAGGGAATGCTTTCTTTAGCGTTGATATTTTGAAAGACTTGGTTGGTTGTTGATATGCTTGAGTATTAAAGTTTTCATGTCAAATTATAGACTATTGCTTTGAATCATCTACAAGTGAAGAAGTCCATGTTATAAAGAAAAGAATATGATGAACATGTTAGGCAAATTCCACATAAAAAATTCTATTTTTATCATTTACCTACTCGAGGACGAGCAAGAATTAAGCTTGGGAATGTTGATACATCTCCAACGTATCTATAATTTTTTATTGTTCCATGTTGTTATATTATCATTCTTGGATATTTTATAATCATTTTATAGCAACTTTATATCATTTTTGGGGACTAGCCCATTGACATACACTACTGGAATCTGCTGGTTTGCCGACAGCCAGAGCTAACGGCAAAGGACAGTTTAACTGATGGCAAAGGCTTTGCCGTCAGTGAGCTGTCGGCAAAGGTGTCGGCCAAGATTTTATCGGCAATCACCTTCTTTGCCGACAGCCGAAGCTCCACCGACGGCAAAAACATTGCCATCAGCTTTGTGGCACGGGCTGACGGCAAAGAGCAGTGGCGGCAACGGCGCAGGCCGAGCTCCATTAGAAGGTTAACGGCAGGCTTTGCCCACAGCCGTAGCAAAGCTGACGGCAAAGCCTCCCCTCTTTGCCCACAGCCGTAGCAGAGCTGACGGCAAAGCCCAAACACCTGGGTCCCCTTGGTCGCCTCTTTGCCGACAACTAGAGCCCAGCTAACGGCAAAGCCTACCCCTGGGTCCCCTTGGGCCACCTCTTTGCCGACAGATTTGTCCCAGCTGACGGCAAAGCCGAAAAATAGGTATTCCCAGAGTTGCCAGAATGCACAGGCTGCTGCCACGTGTCTTCTTTGCCGACAGCCCACCGATGGCAAAGCCTTTGCCGTCAGTGAGCTGTAGGCAAAGACCCTCTTTGCTTTTTTTCATATTTGTTTTCTGTTAATTCCCTGCATTTGCAAAACATAGATACAAACAGCAACATATATATATTGAATCTACCCCTAAACAGCACCACAAGTGCATCACAAAGTGCAAACAACACGACACAAGTGCAAACAACACGAATATATGTCATTAAAGTGCAAACAAGATCACAAAGTATTACAAAGCATCACAAGTGCATCCACAAATACAATTGCATTACAAAGTTCATCTAGGACTACACAAGTGCATTACAAAGTCTCGAGCATCCATCCATATGCCATGCTGCTTTATCAAAATCTGCATAATGAGAAAGAATTTAGAAGAAGAATACAATAAGAAAGAAGTTATCTAAATTAGGCTAAGCAATTAGAAGAAGAAGTGGAAGAAGAAGAAGAAGAACAAGAAGAAGAAGTGGAAGAAGAAGAAGAAGAAGATAGAGAAAAAGAAAGAAGAGAAGTTACCTTTTTCTCCTCTTTCTTCTTCTCTTATTTCTTCATCTCTTGTTTGTTCTTCTCTTCTGGTTTCTTTTAAAACTTTATAAACTAATTATGTCATTTTTGAGCTCTAATATCAACTAGAATTTACTAAGCTAACTAAACCATGGCTAATATCAACTAGAATTTACTAAGCTAACTAAAGCCTGGCATAATCTAAGTTGATCTGAACAATAAGAAGAATAAGAAGGAGAGGAATAACTTACCAAATGCCAGGAAACGAAGGAGAAGTTGCATCTCCGTTGGTCGCTGGGTTGCTAGGGCTCTCACCAGGAGAAGTAAAGGGATCGTGGGATTCAACTCTTGAATGATGCTGCAACAAGGCAAGAGTTAAAGTATGTGGTTAGCACGGCAACAGACAATGGTATAAGACCGTGCAAGGTTGGTCATTGAAAGGGAACTCACTGTTCCCACCGGAGAAGGCATCGGCGGAGGGAGCGGCAAACCTTGCTTCTCACACATAGCCTGCAAATTAGTTTTCGAGGAGTCAAAGAAATAGCCTTGTTGCGTCTCACACATGGCCTTGCTTCTCACACAACTGACTTACCGCAACGAAGTCGTGCATGGCCTTCGCATGGGCATTATTGCATGCCCTCTCCTCGTCAAGCAACCTCTGCGTATTCCGGTCCCTCTCCTCCAACGAGAGCCTGGTGGCCTCCCTCTCCTTCATAAGTGCGGCCTGCAACCACTCCTCAAAAGGAATTTTCATCATCCATCCAGGGACAAAAGAACGAAAGAACTAATGAAGAAAACTAACCTCGATGGCAAGATCAACTGGCCTCGCGCGTTGCCGTATTGCAGGAGCGGAGCTCGTTTGCCTCGACTTGATCTGAGATAGAGTCTCAGTGATAGGGACGAAGCCATCACACATGGCCAGCGTGCCATGACTCTTACCGCCACCAGAGATCATTAACGCCTCTAGATCGATAGGATTCTGGCTCGGGTCAAAGTCAGGCCCGCGCAGCTGTTTGACCACCTCAGAATAAGACGTCATCTTGCTGTAGGCGGACAGGCTTGTGTACGCCGACGGCCCGTCCCCCTCAGAATATGCCTTCGTCGTCTTGTACGAGCCCTTATGGGCCATGCTAAACGCGGCGTATCCCTCAGGCTCGGGCTGGTTATTGTGTTTGGCCTACACGAAAAGACAAAGAATTAGTACAACAAAAATCATGAACGAACGAATTATTGATGAAACAAAACAAGGCACACATACCCATTTTTTGGCGTATTGCTTGATGTTGGCATTGCCTTGGTGGTGTGGCACACCAACCAATTGGGCACGACGGTCCTTGGCCATAGTGTGGGTGCTCAACCAAGCCTCTGTGCACCACCTGTCTGCTATCATCTCCCAACAATCCATCTTATCGGACAACCATCTCGGGGGCACCTATGAATGTAAGTTAATGAAGAATGAAACTAAGTATTATAACTAAATAGACCTAACTAGCCCTAAGAATTGATCTTTGGAATGTACATACCTCCATGTACTCGGTCTTATCAAGGAAAATCTTTCGACATTCAGTCTTTGTCTTCGGCTCCCCTTGCTTGGCGTACCAATCTCGAACAGCCTGAACACGCATTTCGTGCCTCGTGTTATTCAATAAACTCTTGCACTCTTTCACGAGGTTCTTCTTGGCCGCCTCCTCCGTCCCCTCCTCGACCCTAAAGTGACTCTGCAATTATGCCAAATAGATGCACAGATGAATAGTGAAATGATTTGGAAGGAAATAACAATATATAACATTGTATACTTTTTATTGGGTAAAATAATAGTTACCCAAAAATCAGCCAACACCTTGTCGGCCACGCTCACGCAAACAACACCATTGACATGTGTGTTTTCCGGGAGCAGAGCGGCTTGGTAGTGCTCCCAGTTGAGTCCTGGCTCGGGAACCATACCCTCACCGGGCAACTGCACTATCCCGCGGAAGTGCTCCCTAAGTAAAGCACCAAGGAGGCAGTTTGGATTCCGGGTATTCTGCGGGTAATCCCACCCCCTACATAATGATAAGGCAAAGACATTAGCTACTTGGTGAAATATAATGATATAAGGTACACAATATATATCAACTTACTTCTCTCCTTCTGGCTTAATTAACGGCCTGTGCTGCAAGTCCAATCGGTCTGGAACTCGTGTCATACCACGTTGGTAGACCGACTTGCTGGCAGCCCCCTCAGCCTCCGCCTCAGGACCCTCCGCCTCAGCCTCCGCCTCAGCCCCCTGAATCGGTGTCTCCTCCTGGACGGTAGGATCCCGCACCGGCGACACCCTCGTCTGCAAGGGTGAAGTGGCCGAGGGTGGTGGCGACTGGCTCCTATCATGCAGCCTCCCTCTCCCACGACCACATCCTCTGCCTCTCTTCTTTCCTACGCCTCTCCCACGGGGCTCCTCGGCAAAGCTCTACAACAAAGTTCTCCGTAGCTGCCCAGGTGCTATCCTCAACTTATCCCCGCCTGCCATGTCTCACCACCTGTAACGATAAATAGTTAAATAATAGTACAAATTCAAGGACAATAATTAAGTGAACAATAATAAATACATGAATAATTCAACTAATAATTGAATAATTAAACAATAATGTTTGGATGCATACAAAGTACTAATAGTCTGGATCATCTGTCTCTTCTCCATGGTCAATTGAAGCAAAATCATCATCAGTATCACACGTGTCGTCATGACTGATATCGTCATCGGGTTCAAGGACATCATGTGGAAGGCCTTTTTGTAACCAATCAAGCATTGATAGCTCATCAGCATTGGTAACTTCTTCTACTTCCACTTCTTCCTCATCATCACGTGAGTCTTGTTCCTCCGTGTTCAGGGTGGACGTAGAGCAGTTTCGGGTACGACGTCTGACACCACGTGATTCTTGGAAAAATTCTCCATCATATGTTATTGGGTCAATTTGAGGTTCATAATCGTCTTCATTTGGGGGAGGTGGTCTAAGATGTGGCGGCACATCGAACACGACGTACCAACCTTCTAGGTTCTTAACACTTTGACGACAGTGTGGCAGATAGAAAACTTGGGTGGCCTCTTGAGCCACAATATAGACATCGGCACCGCTTAACTGCCTGTCTTGTCGAATTTCGACAATCCCAAGATGTTCATGAGTCCGTCTTGTCTTAGTAGGATCGAACCAATGACATTTGAACACAACAACGTTCGGAGGATTTTCACCATAATAATGAAGTTCGTAGACTTCTTCAAGTCTTCCATAATACTCGACACCTCCCTCGCCTATAGCAGAGACACCGGAATTGTTTGTTTTTTGACCGGGCATTGAAAGCTCTTTGCTAGCAGTACGAAAGCGATACCCGTTGATGTCGTACTTCTGAAATGTACGGACCTTAAAGTCAAAACCATTAGCTATTTGTCTCAATTCATCGTCGACTTGCTCATCTGAATTAGCCTAGAAGTTAAGAAAAGATAGAGTTTGGTGTGTTACTCATGAGTAATAGCAACAAAGGAAATCACTTATTATATATAAGGGAGGTACCGTTTTTTTGAACCAAGAGATGAAACCGGGATAGCCGCCTCCTGTCTTTTCAAGAAGTTCATACTCGAGAATGGATTCTTTCTCGATTGCAACACCATTCGAGAATTGTTCGACGTATCGACTGTATCAATTAATAATAGTTGTTAGACACAAAACTTGTTAAAAGTTGCGAAACAATGTACAAAGCGCTTACTCGATGTATGGCCGAACTTCTGTTAAATTGTTCAATATATACATCGTTAGTGTGCGCCACTCCTCGACGGACAGCAACTTTGGTTTTCCCACACCAGAAGGTGCGAGCTTCCCTTTGAAAAGGCTGAGATTGGATTCACGTCGTTTGGGGTCGCCCAGATTGTACCGAGGCTTTGGATTATGCAAGCTGTGCATAGTGGCATCAAGTATGTTAAATTAATTATGGCCATTTTTTAATCATGGTTAATACATTGGGATGCACGGCATGCACACCTACAAGCTACTAGGTAAAGATGGGTCCTAATCCCACCCGAGTATGTGTAGATTGGGTCATTTCCCACTGCTCTGCTCCCGACCCAACGCAAAATTTCGGCAGCACCTCCCCGCTGTTCTCCTGATACACGTCTCGGCAACTAACCGAGAGGATGTGTACCCGGAGAACAACAAGGAGGAGCTGTCGAAACTCTGCATGGGATCCGGAGCAAAGCGTGGGAAACGACCCAATCTACACATACCCGGGCTGTCCATGGATAACGTTGGACAATTCGAAAGAATCACCGTTATAAATATGCAAATGCATGCATATTTATGACAGGAACCCTTTCGAACGGGAGACGCATATTGGTTACGCAACACCTTTGCATTTTAATACTAAAAATACCTAGCTAGATAGTGTCATCAGCACGAAGGCCGGAACAGAGCAAAATAAAGGGGGTGGAGGAGGAGTTAACAAATGTGCTCACTTTCGAATGCAGGGGAGGTCGTCGAAAACCAATCCCTCGCGGAGAAGCTACTGCACATTTAAATGCACTCAATCAACACAAATACGCACTCGCGGTAATTAAGCTAACTAATACTAACATCTATCATTTAAATGCATTTTTCTAAAACTCTGAATCTCCATATCTTTACATGCGAAATACTTAAATTTCACTGCTAAATTGTGATCTTCGGGGGCATAATTCATAGAGTTCTCCAAAACTACTTTGAGTGTGATGCATTCAGGTTTGTTGTGTAGAGCTAATATTACTTCCCCTATTTTGTAGATTAATAAAGTTCTTCGAGTAATCTATACTTATACTAATTAGGGGCTCCCAAGAAATTCCTACATTAATTAGAAATTAGGAGTCGTTAATCTGTGGGACCAAGTTATTACGGTGTAGATTACTCTATATAATATGAAGTTTGCAATATATATTATGTTATTTTTATACTATGGAAATACCAGATATTTCCAATTCAATCTCTCACATATCCGTTTTTGTCAGTTACGCATCCCTAACGTATCTCTATCTCAAAAAATAATATCTCTAACGTATCTCTCTCTCTTAACATATAGTCCATGTTTTTTACAACTGCACCACGTTCTACATCAAACATAGTCCAGCCAATACAATAGCGCCTTCTCTCTCCTGGAAACAAATATAGGCTGCTCTGATCCTCCGCCTCACGCACTCCTCTCCAGCACACATTCTATCCTAGGCCGGTTGTCACCTTGGGATAGGGAAAGATTGATTCAGGTTTGATCTACTTATAATTTTATCCTTGCTTTATTCCTATTTAGATGATTAGATCACACTTCATAATGCATGGATGCGAATTTCGGCAATTCGATCATTGATGTGTTGTGCTCTACTATGATGCAGATCATATATGCGACATGTGAGCATGTACGCTGGGTAGGCTCTCAAAGCTAATTATTTCTTCATCTCAGTAGTACCAGGAAACAAAATTAATTACCTTCTGCTCTCTGAATTTGTTCCCCTCTCAGTCAATTTTCTCTGTTTTGCCACGGCCATAGCTTTTACATAATGTATAGTAGTGCAGGCGAGTATAATATGGAACGACCAGCTCATCCTTCATATTAAAAACCTTGATTTTAATTAACTATTATCTCAATCAATCTAAAACTTCCCATATAATAGCTTACAAAAAACTTTTGATTTGTTCGATCAACCTACGTTAACTGTCCCGATTTAATATACCGATTTTGGTATACAGAACATAGTAAGAAGAAACTCTAACCTGAGATTTTATACTCCAAAACAAAATCTAACCTAACTTCATGTATTCTGTTTCCCTACATATTCACGTACAAGTATTATACCGAACCTGGCGCGGACAGACCGGCGGGAGGGAGAGGCGGGGGCCGCGGAGGAGGGGAGGAGGAGGGGACTCCGGCGGCGGCGGGCGGGGGGGGCGGCGGGGGCCGGGGCCGGCGGCGCCTCGTCGTCCGGCGGCTGGCGGCGGGCCGGAGGGGGCGGCGCAGGGCCCGAGCCAGAGGGGGCGGCGTCGGGCGGGGGGCGGCGGGGGCCGGGGCCGGCGGCGCCTCGTCGTCCGGCGGCTGGCGGCGGGCCGGAGGGGGCGGCGCAGGGCCCGAGCCGGAGGGGGCGGCGCGGGGCGGGGCGGGCGAGGGGCGGCGCAGGGCGGGGCGGCGCACGGCGGGCGAGGGGCGGCGTGGGAGAGCAGGGCGCGCGTGCACAGGACGGTGAGAGAGAGAAGGCGCGGTGAGAGAGAGAAGGCATGGGGGGATAAGGCAGGTGTATGGGGTTAGCCTCTTTGCCCTCAGCCAGCTGTCGGCAAAGATAGTCGTTAGTCTTTGCCCTCAGCTGACTGTCGGCAAAGAAGGCCCCCGTTTTTTTTTCTGGCCGAGGCGGCGACTGGGTTAGCCCCTATGCCGTCAGCCTTCCTATGCCGACCGCTTTTTTGTCCTTTGCCGTCAGCTGGCTACCGGCTTAGATAAAGCGGACGGCATAGATTTTATTTGCCGTCAGCCCCTCCTATGTCGTGAGCATTTATTTTGGCTGAGGGCAAAGTCTCTTTGCCGTCAGCCCCGTAAAATTGTTGACGGCAAAGCTTAAAGCTGTCGGCAAACTAGCAGATTCCAGTATTGATAGTGCCAGTGCCAGTTGCTGTTTTTTGCTTGTTTTTTACTTCGCAGAAAATCAATATCAAACGGAGTCCAAATATCACGAATTTTTTTGGAGATTTTTTCTGCCAAGAAGACAATGAGAGAGTCAAGGCAGCACTCGATGGGAGGCCCGTGGGGCCCACTAGGCACCAAGGCGTGCCCTGGTGGGTAGTGGGAACCTCGAGGCCCATCTTGAAGTGATACCAAAGCCAAAAATTCCTATAAATACAGAAACCGCCAGAAATAACCCTAGATCGAAAGTTCCATCGCTGCAAGCCTCTATAGCCACGAAAAATCAATCGGGAGCCCGTTCCAGCACCCTGTCGGAGGGGGGGATCATCACTCGAGGCCATCTTCATCATCCTGGCGGCCACCATGATGAGGAGGGAGTAGTCCAGCCTCGGGGTTGAGGGTTTGTACCAGTAGCTATGTGTTTAATCTCTCTCTCTCTCGTGTTCTTGAGATGGAACGATCTTGATGTATCGCGAGCTTTATTAATATAGTTGGATCATATGGTGTTTTCCCCTCTCTATCTTGTTGTGATGAATTGAGTTTTCCCTTTGAGATTTCGTTCTTACCGGATTGAATACTTTTTATGGATTTGAGAGTACATGATCTATATCTTGCTATGAATACCCGTGGTGACAATGGGGTATCATGTTGATTCACTTGATATATGTTCTGGCACTCAACTCATGGATTCCCAAGGTGACATTGGGGTAATCTATGCATAGGGGTTGGTGCACGTTCTCGTTTTTGTTTCTCCGGTAGAAATCTTGGGGAACTCTTTGAGATTCTTTGTGTTCGATTGAGTATTATGAATCTGAATTTGTTTTGGTGTTATTAGTATGAACGGTTAGATACATCGATCAGAAAGGATAACTTGTGTTATTTAGTAAGAACTCTTGGATAGATCGATCTGAAAGAATAAATTTGAGGTGGTTTCATACCCTACAAACAATTTATTCTTATGTTCTTCGCTAGATAGGAACTTTGGAGTGATTCTTCATCGCACGTTGAGGGATTGTTATGTGATCCAATTATATTAGCATTGTTGAGAGATTGCATTAGCGAAAGTATGGACCCTAGGCCTCATTTTCAACCATTGCAATACCATTTGTGCTCAATTTCGTTACTTGCTACCCTGATGCTTTTATTTATTTAGATTATAAAAATATATTTCTCCCATCCATATTACACTTGCATCACCATCTCTTTGTCGAACTAGTGCACCTATACAATTTACAATCGTATTGGGTGTGTTGGGGACACAAGAGACTCTCTGTTATTTGGTTGCAGGGCTGTTTGAGAGAGACCATCTTTATCCTATGCCTCCCATGAATTTATAAACCTTAGGTCATCCATTTGAGGGAAATTTGCTACTGTCCTGCAAAAATGTGCCTTTGGAGGCCCAACACGAGTCTAGAAGAACAAGTTGTGTAGTAAACATCACAGAACTATATAAAGGATTACGGCAAGACCCTCCCAGAGGCCAAGAAGTCGTAGGGATTGCTTAGAATCGGGAGAACGTCATCGAATACGTCATGAGGAAATCAACGATCGAGTTTAAGACAACTTCAATGACCTAGTTCGAGAGCGTTCCAACCTGAGCACGGAGCATCAAACGACCATGACCCATCTTGGGAGAGCCATGCCTCCTTCAGGTTGGGCCTCGGTGACTGCGTGCACTTCTCAAGTCAATGTTCATATCGTGAGTATTTTCTATCAGAGGAGAAGAACTTGTGTTTTCATTTTATTTTCTCTTGGAGGATAAGAACATTTATCCGACTGCATTGTCTTTGTCATTATTTGTTATTGTTTTCTTGATGTAGAGTACTGCTCGGATCTAGGGGTCGAGAATGCCCGAGTGACTGTTGCCCTGTCTATTGTCGCTAATCCAGGACAATTGGATAGGAGTCTCGCTGTGCTCGAGGACCGACTAGGGCATACCATCACCCCATTGGAGCGATTGAAGTTGGTTGCACAGGAGGATTGTACATTCTTGTGGCTGGACTCACTTTCTCCGGTCGATGTCCCCGGCATGTCCACTCGGCCGCTTCAAGCCCCTACGCACATCATGCATTGGAAGGAGTCGTCTGTCAGGGTCGGAGCCTATGGCTTTGACTCTTGTGCAAGGGCATTTTTTGACTGCCGAGGACCTCGTGGACGTCAAGAATGGCATCCCCGTTGACGAACAGGGTGAAGATGTGGACCTTGAGGAGATCTTCCCAAGGTTTCACTACGTCGCCAATCGAGTGGCCTCCTTCGTCGACCTGGACGGCTTCTTATAGTCGACCGATGTTGATCCTGAGCCTGAGGAGTGAGTTTCAAAAAACAATTTAGATTTGCCTCGGTATGCCGAGTGGGTGTGTAAAACTTTAAGCCTGACCGCTCATGGTGATGTTACAGTTTTAAAAAAAATTGTAATTGCTTTTGATGCAGTTAGAATTTGTTGGTTTTTCGGCTATCTTCTCTTTGAGACTTTTGCAATGAATCATTTGGTCTCTCGGCCTCTCTTTCGTCTCCTTATTGCCGACTAGGCAGGGGGACTAGTCGTTGACAAGAAGTTGTCGCATCCGCCTGAATGTCCTAAGATTTCTCCTAAGTCGAAAAGAAAAGGAAGTCAAGGAACATTGTGCAAGAGTGCACCCTGCAGGTGGGCTAAGACCGGAGTCAAATCATTGGCTGAGATGAGACAGCTAGTGGCTTAACCCCCGAGTGTAGCTTAGGGGTGGGCACTATAAAACCGAAAACCGAAAAAACAAAACGAACGGAACCGTATTAACCGATTTGTCAGTTTATTTGGTGGTTTGATTTTTGGTTCGGTGGAAAATTTTAAGGTTGTTCGGTGTTTTGTCTTTGTTCGATTTTTTATGCCCAGAAACCGAATAAACCGATACGTGGGATACCCCATGTAATAACTTGTTTCCGAAAATGCAACAGTACGGAGGCATCACACATTTCTCCGGACATAATACATTTCACATTCCATGTGCTTTTTCTACTTAATTATGGTTACTAGTTTGCTTGACCGAATAAACCATAGAATGATATTAAGGTTGCTAGAACTTGTGATTATCTTTTTGCATATTATACAATCAAAATCAATGCTCTCGAGTCATTACACTTATACTGACAAGTGCATGAATTTTGGTTTTTCGATTAACCGAACAAACCGAACCGATATATTATGGTTAATATGGTTCGGTTTCTATATTTTAAATTATTATTTCGGTTTATATTCCTTCAAAACCAAAATTATATAGAACCGAATAAACCAAACCGTATTAACCATATAAACCGAACGCCCTGCCCCGAGTGTGACCAACCCCCGAGCGTGGCGTAGCCCTCGAGCGTATCTAAACCACTTATTCCTCTACAACTTTATGCCAGGTCAGAAGTGGACTACTTTAGAAGATATTATTAGGAATGTAAATTTCATTTCATCGAGTAAGATTCGGAATTGTTATCATGCGAGCAAAATGTAAATTGAATGACAACAGTAAGGAAGACTCATGTGTAGAATCGGCGTAGGAGTGATACGTTCCAGCTCGCCTTCGTCTCCTCGTTCTTGCCCATGTCATACAGTCGGAAAGTGTTGTCACTTAGCACTTGGGAGATAGCGTTAGGTCCTTCCCAAGTCGGAGCGAGCTTGTGGGATTTCTTCCCCAAGAGTCAAAGGACTAGGTCCCCGACTAAAAAGGTACGTACACGCACGTGCCAACTGTGTATCTTAGCAGTGTTTGTTGATAGACGGAGGATCGAACTAGGGCGGATTCTCGGGCTTCTTTTAGAAGGTCAAGCCCGTCCTAATGTTCCTCTTTCGCCTTGGCTTCCGTGTATGCCAGCACCCGGGATGCGTCGTAGAGCACATCAACCGACACTATGGTCTCCGCTCCATACACCATAAAGAAAGGTGTGAACTCAGTGGATTTGTTTGGATTCGTCCTCAAGCTCCACAAGATAAAGGGGAGTTCTTCGACCCATGCACCGGATGATCTCGCATGTGGGTTCAGTAGGCATGGTTGTATCCCCTGAAGGTTCAAGCCATTGGAATGCTTTATCTGTCCGTTCGACTAAGGGTATGCGACAGACGTGAAGTGTACTCGGATGCTCTAGCTCCAGCAGAATTCCTTGAACTCCTTCAATGCAAAGTTTGTCCCATTATCAGTGATGTTCTCATGGGGAATGCTGAATCGGAGAATAATTCCTCTCACAAAGTTGATTGCACTGATGAGTCTAGCTTGGTCACCAGTTTTGCTTTAATCCAATTGGTGAAGTTATCAACTGTGACGAGCAGATGCGTGAAGCCTCCGAGTGCTGTCATTTTTTTATCAACCTTGGCTTAGACCTCCACTTGATTAGACAAATCAAAATCATCAAGCGGAGCAGTCAAGTCCATTGTATTCTCCTCCAACATTTCGGTATATGTTGAGTGGATGTTTTGACTGCAAAATTCAAGGACCAAAACATAAAGAAGTGAACCAATGTCAAACAAAAGATCACCGAAGCATTGATCATAAGTCAAATGAAAGATCACCGAAGCATTGATCATAAGTCAAATGAAAGATCACCGAAGCATTTCAAGCAAAAGAATTTGTTTTACCTCCCGGATGTTTCATAAAACACATTGTATGTGTGGTCGATCGAGTGGACGGGATCGACCGGAAGGGGAGGAGGAGCCCGGCCTCAAGCAGCAATCACCTTCTTTCTCGTGGGCTTCGCCCGTGCACCGGCTCGGTCGAAGGAGGCGGCCTTCTTCCTCGAGCCGGCGACCGCGATGGGAGGAAGCACAACAACATTGGAAGAAGGTGGTGTCATGTCGAGCACGCTTCCTTGCACGAGTGATTCCCCTTCCAGTTTCGCTTGGAGCCGACGGGGAAAGGTGTTGGCACGACGCCGACACGCACAACCATGGGAGGCCAGAGCGACATGGTTGGGGGCGGCAACCGCGACACGCCGAAGCGACATCGATGAATGCGGGTACACCATAGGGTCAGTTGGTGGCGCGGCGTGACGAGACAACGTGGGGCCGACAAGATCAACGACCAAGAGTGGGGCGGAAACGAAAGGGGTGAAAGTTTCCGTCGCGAGAAGGAGCGGGGAACCGGCAAAAGGAGGGAAGGACACTATAGGTATGACACGCATGGGCCAGATTTTGCAGGGTCCGTAAAAAAATAGCAAACGACCGTCAAAAAATTCGTCCACATCTGATATAGCAACGGTTATTACAGCGGATGAATTGTTTTACAGAATCGGCTAGAGTTGTTCCTGAACGCGACTTCAATGACTTGATGAAGCTATGTATCACCATAACTTGGCCCCTCTATCAGCCATCCAATATAGATCTGACATACTATATTGACTCAAATCCCAAACATTTTTTTTAATGTTTTAAAAAAATGAAAAAAAATCCAATAAGTCATAAATCTTACGTTTTGTATTCTTTGAAAATTTCAATCCATTTGGATGTATCGTTTGTGAATAAACAATATTTATTTATTTGACCTCAAAAGGCTATTTAATCACAAACGAATTTTTTCACAGAATATAAAAGGAAACATTTATGATTGATTGGTTTTTTTATTTTTTCTAAACACTTCAAAAAAATTGTTTGAAATTTAGGCCAATCTGATACGTCGGATCTATAATGGATGGCTGATAGAAAAGGCTAAGTTACGATGAGACTTGGCTTCATTGCTCTTAGTGGTATCCCTTTCAGCTCAATTTCAGGTTCATAGCATCTGGTTGGTCCCGCAGCTTGGGCAGGCACAACAAGACGGGGTCACATGCTCCAGTGAAACAGGTGACAGAAAGCATCGGCAGAGATACACAAGACATCCAAAATAGCAAGGGAAATGCGCCTGCCAGGTAGCAACGGAGGCGTGCGCCAACTGTTGCGGCAGGCCGCAACCAACAAAACGCCAACACGAGTAGCAAAGCTATAACCGACGCCGCTTTATTTTAGCACAGAAGGATGTCATATGTACAGCCTTTTCTAGTACACCTAGATAAGTGAAGCAACTGGCCTCCCTGCCTTGTACAACACCAAAATAGATATGTACAGTACAGAGTGACGTGTTGTACAAGGTAGGGAGGCGAGTTGCGAGCTGATGATACAAAGGGGGGTAGGAGTGTGAGGAGGTCTCTACAATCTTTTATCAAAAGAGGGGGGGAAAAACTACCTGGAGACTATCCGGTCTGGTGTTAAACCTGCTGGTGGATCGGTGGTTATCTTTGAAGAGAACCACCTGTTACCTGTGCACTATATGAAGCTTTTCTATGTGGGCCTATATATTATATCATCATATTAATCTCATTGATGTCGTCCATGGGGATCTCGAGGCCCATCAAGTCGAGATCCTGGAACCCATCGTCGTCGTCTATATTATTTAACCAGCCGCCAAAATCACCATCGATTCCTGGCAGCTCAAGGTTGGATAAGTCTGGTATTTCAGCATCGTTTGTGGGATTTACCGCTTCATCTGGTCTAGTGGCAGCGAAGGTGCTACTGTCCTTGCTCTTGTTGCCTGAAGGAGGAGTTACTATCGTCTGCGGCTGTGGATCAGGGGGAGGAGCAATGCCCACAGGAGCAGATATGTTGGATGTCCTCTGTTTGGGCCTTGTTTTATTCTTCCGTTCCCCTTTTGCATTGGACGATGGCGGTCGCCCAGATCTGTGCCCTTTCCCTTCCCTATCTCTCTCGCTTCTCTTTCCTTTTGTATTGCTAACAAGGGAAGTCCCAAGGCCTGAAGTCTTCAGGGTTCCTCCAGTTATGCTGCCTACAACCTCATCAAGCAACAATTCCCTTTGTTTTACATTATTTGTCCAGGGATCCTCCTTAGCAAATGACAGATCCGACATGTGACTGCTCGCTAGTGAAGCGTCTGATGCAGTAGGCCTTTGGACCGATTTTGGTAGCGTATTATTTTCTGTAAAATGACAAATAAGAACACAAGTGATATTATAGTGAAGACAAAGCAGAACAGTATTCGGTATACTAGAATGCTTACTACAAACAGCGCAAGTATTACTTATCTTTATCAATCTGTGTATGGGCAGTTAATATAAAGTAAAAAAGAAATTACCTTGTGAAGCAGAATCTGGGTCCCTTCTGTGTGAAGTTGCTGATATAAACATATCCTTGAAAGGGGCTTCATCAAAACAGCTTGTTCCTGCCTCTTCATACATTCGGCAACGTGCCATCGTGCGTTTAACAAAACTGAAGGCAGCATGTTTGCTAGCTCTATTAACACTTTTGCTGCTTGAATTACTTGAGCCACAGAATGCCTGTAGTTTGGCAGCAACAACAATAACCGTTTAAAAAAGTATTCTAACATAATGAATTTGGGATTCGCAAAGAAAATCAAATTTGAGGTGAACAAAGCAACCAAGGTCATAAACAGCAAATGCTTGGTATGAGACCAAATCTTGATTATTAAGAAATTTTGAAACAAAATTAACATCAACACAAAACCTTCAATTTTAGCAAGTATTTTCATTCGACTCAAAAACCCAAGTAGAACAAAATTAGGGTTTGTTCATACTACATTAGCAATTAGGAAACTACATTAGTGCACCCTAGCCAATGACCCAAATAGAAATTAAGAGGTAGCTGTATTTTTGAGATTTTTAGAATTAAATTATTACCATGTATTTCTCGTAAGCAATCAGCACAAGTCTCTCCATGGCGCGCCGTGAAAATTCCCTGGCATGGGGCCGAACCGTGTACATATAAGGTTGAAACTCATGAAATAGTGTTGTAGCAAATAAGAAACAATGTACAATACCTCTGCTGAGACTCCTTCTCAGTTCTAACCATTCCGTCCAACTTCGCTAGTAACTTTTCCTTCTCCAGAACCTTCAACGCCATAAAAGTATTACAAATTAACTTGACATCTTATGTTGAAGGAATGAGCCAATGACACTCAAAATAGTGAAACAGGTTAGTCGACGCACGCACGCACACATGTATAGTGATTTATTAATACCTCCTTATGAAGTTGGCCTTCTAATCTACAGATTTCAGCATTGACATCCTCGTCTTCACTCTGTGCAAGATCAGGCTGGAATGGTAACAGAACAGTCAAAACATGGGAAAACGATCTGCACTAAGAGACCTAAACATAAATACATTTATTAATAAATATAAACATAAATACTTGTATTAATAAATAGAGCTCAACATAAATACCCTCAAATGCTAATAAATTTACCAACTATTGCCTCCAATACTCGTCATATTATTATTATTATTCGCCTGCAGGTATATGTGGTGTGTATCTAGCATTAAATACTCTTCACATGTCCAACATTCTTAAAAGTAGAATACATAGCCCATACTAAATAAAAGGCACCTAATTATTAAACTTAACGAATAGAAGAAACTGTTAATGCAGTGACTTCTGAATTAGATCTACTTTGGCTGTCCATTAGCGATAACCCGCCAAAAACGGTGCAACCTGCTAAGCTTCATGCACTAGCTAACACAGCCAAAAGTCCGACCTGATGGAAAGCACTAGGCAATCCACATATGCACTTCAACACCCCCTCTCACGTGTGACCCAGTAAGTCAACACGTGAATAGACTCAAGAGGCCTATACATGGACACAAGAGGGGGGGAAGGAGGCATTATTTTTTTTAATACATTGCGAAAGGCAGGACTTGAACTCGAGACCTTAGGTCCTGAATACCATGTTAAGCTTTCATGCATTAGCCAATGCAACCAAAAGTTCAAACTGATGGAAAGGGCTAGGCAATCCACATATACACTTCAACACAAGCAAGCTGTTGGAATATGAGCGGTCTCAACAGAATAGGCAAACCCACTCATGAGTGATCTAACATCAATTGTTGCCAACCTCTTAATGCTAAGGCAATCTCCAAGGTTATTGTCTGATTACGCAAAAGAAACAGATTGAAAATAAGCTGTTACTGAGAGTAGACCATGCATGTTCATGTACAAAATGCACATGGGGAAGATGATCAATGCAAAATAAAATCCTAACATACGTAACCAAAACAAATTGCATAAAATGCTACTGTAATAGTGACAAGATACCTACCACGGGTTCAATAGATACACCCACTTCACTTAGCTCAATGATAATCCTATCACGGAAGCACATTTCACTGTACTGAAACTCGGGCCACACCTTGGCCTTTTCCATGACATTACTGTTGTTGTGTGACGGTTCATCGTTGTATTTCCAATCAGATCCCAACATGAAACCATTAGGGCAATTCCCTGCAGCTTCAAAATTTAGCAAAGGCTCCAACTTATAACCTTCTGAATGAGATTTCCATCCTCCTTCATCAAAATGTATTTCATGTGTATCGAATGGATATCCTTCGCTTCTGTAAACGTCGTTGGCAATATCATCAACCTTATCTTCATCTATCCAAGCTTGAATAAGTCTTTGGCCAACCGAACCAACTTCTCGCACATCAATTCCTTGGACAAGTTGATCCAGGATAGGTTCAATGCAGCTTGTCCCCCAGGAAATGCCTGAATCATTCACCATCCCATTCAGGGCATACCCATTTGGAAGAGCACTATGGTCATCTTTGTTGCTACCAGCCGGAGTTGATGGCTCTGAAATGTATTCAAGGCTACCCTGCAAAATGGAAAAATTTCAGCATAAATTGACTGGACCAGAAAAAAAATGGTAGGTATTAATGATAAAGAGAGGGTATCAAACTATGAGTGCATTCTTGATTTCTATATATGGTAACTACCCATAAATGCATAGCTAACCAGATATATTTTTACAGTAGTCTAATGAAAGGAGTAATCTTCAGGGCATACTAGAGTACCTTGTATTTCCGACTTTCGTCTCCTTCAACTGACCTGCTCGCAGCAGAGTCATCTAGCAAATGTATCTAAACAATTGAAGTATTAATCAAGAAACTACCGAGTAAAGGGTAATTATTTTGATAGAAAATAAGACCATGTATACCTGTTCACTTAGGTAAGCTATGTCTTCTGTGGTCACAAAACCAAAGAAAGGATCCACCTGCCGCCAAAATGGACTTCCATAAGCAGACCCTAAAACAAGCAGAAACATCATTCAGTAACTTCCAAATAAAAAGATGATGCTGACTATGCAGCCAATGGTCAAAACCCTTCAAAACTGTGTTGAAAGTTGAAACCGGTTCAGGGTTGGTTTTTATCCAGTTTTGAAAGTCTGAGGTTGTAAAGTAGATGGTTTTGAAGTTCGGGGTTGTATCTTAGACTTCGTTGACAATTCAGGGTTGTAATATGGACTTCTCTCAAAGATAAATGCTGGACTTCAAGGAGTATAGAAAATACTTAGAGCAGAATTTGCTGAAGCAAGCAGTTCTTCATGATCATCTTCTGATTGCACTGGCAAGTCAATAAAATAATGTCAGCAGAATGAAAGAACACTAGAATCACAAACAACAGTTGAACACTAAGGTGGTGGGCATGTACCAGGAGAGTCCGATAGCAGATTGCTACTTGTATGCCTAGGGCGTGCATTGCCTTTACGCTCTGATATCTTCTTTATCAGTGGTCTTCCAGATTTACTGCAAGGAAAATTCACTGTAAGAATATCTCTCAGCCGTATCTCAAATCACTTGCGGTTGGTTGAGGAAAAATCTCACCTTTCGTTTCTCTCTGAGACTGTCCTTACACTTCTTTGTTTTGTAATCGGAGCATTTTCAAGCTTGTCAAGTGATGCAGGAGTACTGGGCCTGGTTGGAGTAAAACCACGACCAATCCTTCCTTGTCTTCGTGAAGCATCACCAATATCTTCATCAGCAGAAAACTTATTCTTTTTGGAAGGATGACCAAGCATTGCAGTCTTTTGAAAACCACAGTGGACATCATCCAGTTCACCAGCCCTTTTGCTTTTGTCCCTCAACTTTTTCTCAGCAAATCCAAACTCGCCTCCTTCAGGTCCAGTTGAGTGCCCATGATCTCCCCGTTTGGCTTGTTGTGAACCATTTATAGATGCACGCCTGGGTAACCCGGCAGACTGTTCACTGATAGATGGACTTTCAAGCGAACCAGATACTAATGTCCCGTCAGTGCTTGTAATGATGGGGACTAGATTTGACTTCCTTGCTGAACGGGAAATCTTCTGAGGCCTCTGCCCACCCCACTGGGTGGGAGGGGATAGTGAATGTGCAGACTTTGTACGTTTAGAATTGCCAGATCCACTAGCAGAATTCAACTTATTTGTGCCAGAAGGATGTTCCCAGTCATCAGGATTAGCTTGTAGTCGATGCCTGTTTGGAGATGACTTCAATAATGAACCAGAGTTTGATCGGGGTCCCCTAGCAGACCCATTTGCCTTTGATACTGCTGTGGTATTAGAACTAGTGTCATCTTCACTGAATCTGAAAAATTCAATGCATCAGATGCCATGCATTTTTTTACTTGCAGAAAGAAGCAAATATTGGTAGAAAAAGTAAGTCTTGACACACAGGAGGTAACTACGTCCATTCGATGTAGTGATGAAATGGGGTAAGAGGATACGAAATGAAAGGTAGAGAAACATCTTACTTGTTAATAGCTTTGGGAATGGACATTTCCTTATCTAAAACAAGTTGTCGATCCCTTTTGTTAGTAGGATGGAAACCAGTGTCTTGGTCATTCCTATTCAGGGATCGCCCAACAAGACCATTTTGTGCAGAAAGCAAGTCTGCTTTACCAGTGCCAGAAACAGATGCAACAGCTCCAGACCTGCACCTTCAGTTTCACATAATTAATACCCAGAAGAAGAAGAAAAAAGGTGCTGGTTAAATTGTCAAATGGTCATGAGATGGACTTCCTATTAAATTTTTAGTGGGATTACTGAATTTGAAGATTGTACAAAGAGAAACAGTTGAATTTCTCAGAGCAAATGAAGCCTGAACAGTAGAGAATCAGTGCAATGAAAAACAAGGATCGAAGAATGAGAGTATTTCACCTGAAACTAGGGGAACTTCCCATTCTTGCCCTGGCATCACTGCTAAACTTGTGTTGCATGCCTTGTTTCTGCTCCCGGTCTACATCCATGGTTCGTGAAGTACTAACAGATGAAACATCTGCCTTGATGGCAGAACGCTTTTTCTTCATCTTTGGCTTCTCCCAACCATCAATACTAGTTGCCAAGCCTCTCGTTTTTTCTTCAGGAACTGCTGGACCACCATTTGTAACTTTCCCAGGATCCGAGCTTCTATCAACGGGTGCCAACCCCCTTGACATACTCGCAGTCCTTGAGTCCATCTAGTAAACCAGAAATATGTCGTGTTGTCAATTAGAAGAACAGTCAAAATGTAAACTAAACAAATATATATAAATCCATAATACGCTAAACAAAACTGGCAGGTCATCTGATTTCCATGGACAAGAAATATCATTACATGCAAGTTAACAATGACAAAAGAGCATATCAGAGTCAATGTAGTAGAAGATATAGCTATAAGCCACATGACAAATGGAGAGAATCAGTTTAAAGCAAGGCCTAATTTGATAGCATGGAGAACTAATAGAGATAGCGAGCAACCCGTACACTGAGTAGCAAGACAGCCATATCATTCATTTTTGTCCAAACACTGTAGCAACTAGTTATTAAACAACCATTTAGAAGAAAAAAGAAGCGACAAGTGAGGAGTTATACAAAATTTAGCACATGCAAGCTACAACCTCCGTCATGGATGTACGCAATCTCCTATTTTGTACTGCATTCTTTGTCCTCTCTTCTCTTTGAGGCCCAAGTTCTGTATCATCTGCATTTAGATGGCCGTGCAGGCCAATTCTGGACATAGATCCTCCACACAAAGATGCAGTAGATCGTTCATTAAATGAACTGTCTCCGCGGGAACGCTTTCGTGTAATGTTAGGATAACATTTATCAATCTTCGCTACAGCAGCACCAAAAGCTCGAGCTCTTAAACTGCAAAAAATAATCATACTGAATAATTAGTGCATAGTTAACATAATAATCCATATGCACATTGTCTGCGCATAGAACATTTTCTAGTACGATAAAATCAGTATTGTAGAGGAAAGGCCTATCTCCAATAAAAGATACGTTTCTAAATTAGACACATCAGCCAATCAACTAATTAACAGAATTTAGAGTTATGTATTTGCTGCTGTCTTTCACATTCTTAGTTCATCTGACAAGACAGCATAGAGAGTAGTACCTAGCTTTGTTTGACATCTCATTAATGTTATTCCTCAAACGCCTGATCTCTTCAACGGAATTAGGAAAGTTCCTTCCTGTACATGGAGTTGATGTTGATTCTTCTGGGGAAGTTCCAAATATGGAACTTATTGATTTTTTTACATCTAATCGAGATGATTTCTGATCCAAAGTTGATGTCCTTAGTTCCATGACAAGGGATTGAAGCGAGGTGGCAGAATCAACTGCTGGTGATCTTGTTGAGCTTGATACTGGGAACGTCGCGTAACTATCACCACCTTCACGAAAGCTTCCTGACCTTTCCAATGAAGCAGACGAATATGGCCCGCGTGATCCATTGAAGTATCCATGCCCATCAGGGCTACCAGACAACAAGTCCGACTTTGTACCAGATGCCATTAACCCGGTTATGGCAAGTTTATGCCACTAAAAAGTTCAACATGAGTACAAAAAGTTGCAAAAGACTAATCTTGCAACCATTGAGCTCAAATGCCCAAGAAGCAGTGAGAGATCTCAAATCACAGAAATACCTGTCAATATAGAAGATCGTGAGTTATAAATAAATCTTGGAACCAGTCTTTCACATCAAGTAACATGGTACGCTCCAGGTCCAAAGTAAGGAGCAAAAAAGATAGCTTTGACCAAAGAAAACACACTACCTTAATGGAATGTGCCAACACTTAATTTTTTACATAAATATTCCAACGTGTGACATCTTGTTTTACTCCATGGTTTTTACAAACACAAACTTTCTTCCGTGTACAGAAGCTTTCAGCTTATTAATGTTGCCCGATAAAACATAATCCGCAAAACAGGCCAACTGCAGTGTGACACACTAGTCGTATATAAAATAAGAAATAAAAAATGACAAATTATATGTGACACGTCCCACTAATGCAACAATACTATTAAAGTATTAATAAATGCAACCAGCTCTGCTCCATCCATAAGTCTAGGGGTACACTATGAGACACAAAAAATTGTTTGTTTTCCATCACGTTAGACTTCTAGTTAGTTTACTAAATCCGCTTAATCATGCCATAGTGACAATGTAATGCACAAAGCAAAGGTCGACAGAGATACTAGCAGCTCCTAAAGATGAGCTCTAGTACAGACCGAAGACCACATCACAATCAGCATCACCAACAGAAATGCACCATCTACAAGGAAAAGGACGACAGAGCGCCTTTTACTCAAAGTTCTTGGAGCTGGCTAACAAATCGAATAACCCATGATACATGGCTCCATGGAACGTCCATCAATGACCGAAATGTAGAAGTTATCAAAGCTCGAAATGAAGCACTGAGAACTACTCTCGATTGTTTTTCAAAGGTTCAGCAAACTCGGACATTCACGTCTGCCAACCCCCGCAGCCAACTGATAAGTCTCGCGCTAGCGCCTACAATCAAGAATTCACCAAATTCAAAGCTAAACGAAGCTTGCCACTAGAGCACTCTAGCCCCACCTCTATTGATCCAGCCTGCACAAACCACCGCCACTCACCGCCCGGATCTCAGCAGAGATCCCACCAATTCCAGTTAAATCCAGCACCTACCATATCTCGTGAACCTCTCTACACAGCCGAGAGCCACCATCAGATCCCGTGCCCAAACCCTTTGTGGCGGATCAACCCCCGGGGAGGGCCCACATGTCAGACGACGCGTCGCACAAAGAAATCCCTCCCGCAAGCTCAGACAGCTGCGCCCGAGCACCCGCGCACGCGGGAATTGGACGATTGCTCGACGGAATCAAATTGGGCGTGAACGGTGGGATTAGGGCTTACCGAGAGCGCAGGGATCCGGATCTTCAATCCGGCGGGGGAGCTCGCCGCCGAAGAGGGGTAATCGAGCGGAGAGGAGCAGAGCGTCGGGGGAGGGGAGGGCGGGGCGGGGCGAGGCTCGGAGGAAGAAGAGCTCGAGTTGGAGAGAGCTTCGAGGGGAGAAAGGGCGGCTTCGGTGAAGGCGGAGGAAGGAAGGGGGCGAGGTGGGGTCGCCGTCGGTCTGAACGGACAAAGGGGAAAACGAGTCAGCTAAAATGGTGGCGGTGGCTGTGCCAATGACATGTGGGGCCGGGCCCGCTGGGCAGTGCCAGGGGGCGGTCATGTGTGGGGATGTTGTTGGCCTCGTTGCCATATCCTCTCTGTAAAGAGCAAACGATGTGTTTTTCCGAAGGCTACGCGCATTCCAACGCCGACTCTCAAACTGCTTCTATTCATTTGGACAGACCCCATGAGTCATTTAACACTAACCCTTATCAGTCCATCGAGCAATTTAGATCGTAATTTTTTTCATAAAGACCAAACAAACTGAAGAGCTTTGTAGGAATACCCAACACTAGCCACATAGGAGTATGACACCCGTGTTCATAAAAAACTAAGGCGAAGCCCACGCTTTTGTAGTTGGTTGCACTATTTTCACGGCAAAATCACCCACTCTCCTCTTTCATCCCGCCGCTTTCTAGCAAATTTTTGCTCTTTCCATGGCCTCTTCTTCCCTCCCGTCATCGATGCATGGACTCGGCAAAGACCCTGTAGGACGGATGTGCTGAAGGATCTGATGTCACGACTCGGTCCTGAGAGGGGCTTCAAATATTTATGCTTTCTGTGTGAGTCCCTGGATCAATAGTTGACATGCACAGCCGACGATGAAATGCTAAGAATATATCATACGTCAAACTATTACATCACAGATCTAGTACTTTACAATACACACCTCCTTAACTATGGACTAGCTTAGTATATGTTCATGCAGCGGAGATAATGTTCTGGTCTTGTTGTGTCCATCCACTCACACGCAAGAGTTGAGTATAGCTTTGTAATCCTACTTTGTACCTTTCCTTTTATACGAAAAACCTACAACATGATGTGTTGCAGCCACAAGAGTCAATACATTGAATTGGCAAGCTTCATCATGATTAGCTTGTTGGAAAGTAAACATGCAGTTTCGTATGGCTGATTTTTCTTTTGCGCGAAATAATTTTGTCCTACCTTTGTAATAGTGGTCTACTCTAATAACATTATGACGCTCCCGGTCCATCCCCGGTCTTAATCAAAGGCACTCCCGATCCATCCCTGGTTGTAACCTTAGGCACAGAGGTTCATCCCCCTGATGGACCTATTCTCTTTTTTCAATCAATCAAATCTTAATTAAGAAGGGGTGTTGAGATCAAGCTGACAATTCTTCGATGAGTTGCTCAAAGTTATCTGTCATCGGAGACACAGCTAATCATGATCGGTTGTATACACTCTAAAAAGGTTTGTGTACATTATCCGTTATTTTCAGTCACACCTTATTGCTACTAAATTTCACTTGTGAAGTAGCTAGGTAGATCTAGATGAGACTTTTAGGAAGTAGTAGCCCTCTCCCAATGGCAGACCCACTCCATCCTACATGCAATAACTACATTTGTTGGTCATGCGAGGAGGATTCCCACAACTTACTTGGTCTAAGTCAGAGTTCACATTGACTCGCGGTTACACATGAAAACTACTCGACTTGAACTTGTACAGTCCCTTTTGAGCATGGGTCATCGCCCACACAACTATCGACCTCGAGGCAATAGCAAAGCACCGCCGAGATGTTTCATTAATTAAGTTGTTAATAAGTAGTCAATCGTGAGGTTGTAGTTTTAAATGAAATAATTGGTGTTTCTCAATCCATGGTGTAGCATCTAATTAAGTAACTACTCAATGGTTACAAGGTCAGGATACAATGGACCTAAATTTCTTCTAAAGTGTTATGTCAAACATAAAGTAAAAATTCATACACTGGATTCCTAGTTGAAAACACCTACAATGCATGAAACCATACTTTATGCTCAAATGTTCCACTTTCTTGGTATTGACATTTCTCAATCTCACAATCTTGATCAAGTTACTCTTCGCTCTCTGTACATTCTAAGGTAAGTAAAAAATAATCATAAACAATCTCACAAAACAATGAAGCATACAACAAGTGTTTTTCATGGTGTTGGTGTTATTGTGATGTGAGATCATGTGTCAATGTTAACTATATCTGGCCATTTCTCGGGTCGGGCTTCGTGTCGGGCCAAAAAAGACCGACGTCTGCAGGAGAGGCCTAAGCCTGGCCCGGTCCGACCAATTACTATGTTTTCCAGGCTCAGGCCCAGCCCGAGGCAATGCCGTAAAGCCCGAAGCACGGCCCTACGGGCCAACATCAGGAAAAACAACATAAAATTGTCCAATAAAAAACAGAACAACAGCAAAATAGCATCAATACTGTAGTAAACTATAGCAAAACAACACTTTTTCTCAGAGCAAAACATCACTATTTCTGAGAGCAACACAACCGCAAAACATCACTATTTTGGACAGCATAACAGCAGCAAAACATCACTATTTTGGACAGCATAAGGGCAACAAATCATCACAAATTTTGACAACATAACAACAACATAACACAAGTGTTCCAGTTTCACAACAAGATCTAAATGTTCCAATTTCAACAATAGCATATGAAGTCCTAAACATTCCAGTTTGGACAAACACAAGTGCATGAATATTATTACAGTCGAGAACCAAAATAAATACTAGTAGATGGTTGGCTTCCATCTCGCCATGCTTCTCTAAATCTCCTCTTCTCAATGCTCCGACAGTCTAGCAACAACTCTACAAGATGGAAAAGAGAAAGTTAGCAGTAGTACGAAGTAAAAATTGAGAATTGACATGAACAAAGAATAGAGATGTTACATTCTTCATCCGAATAAGATGAATCTTCATCATTATCTAGCGCAATCACTTCTTCTACCTTTCTCTTATTATCTACAACAATAGATTGGATCATTTGCAAAAAAAACATACCAATAAGAATGTGAAACAAGATTACACTACATACCTTCTTTTCTGTAGTTTGCATTGATGCCAATCTTGCAAAAACATTAAAGCCTCAACCGTCTTTGGTTTAAGTGAGCTTCAGTTCGGGGTTATAACCTTCTTACTCAAGATGAAAGCGGATTCTGAAGCAACACTTGACAAAGGAACTGCAAGGATATCACGTGTCATTCACTACTACAGGATGGTCCAAACACGACACTACAATCACAGACCCTTCAATGAAACTACGTGTGATGCATTAATCGCAAACGGTGATGCAAAAAAAACGTCAAAAAAATGCAAAACATTTGCGATGGCAGAGACATCAAACATGATTCAGATTAGAGTTACGTGTTCGATGTGTGGCATACAGTTCACTCCAATGAACTGTTTGCGATGAGGCAAAACAACAGAAACGGGCAGCCATATGAAGGTGTATGCGATATACGACATACAATTCACTCGTATGAACTGTTCGTAATTAGGCAACACAATAGAAACTGTCATCCAGATCAAGGTGTGTGCGATATACGACATACGGTTCACTCGGGCGAACTATTTTATATTAGGAAGCACAACAGAAACGGTTCAGTTTAACAAGATGTGTGTGATATGCGCTTACAGTTCACATAGATGAACTATTTACGACAAGCCAAAAGAACACAAATAATTTGCGATGAGAAAATATAACACAGACGATTACTACCGTTAATTCATGTGCAATTCTGTGTGTAGAAAAAACTTTGCAAAATGCAAACTAGTTAAGAATCCAACTAACAACATGATTGCATAACCTAATTAAGCATCCAAATACATAAGTGACTACACACATAACATTGACGCGCACATTAATATACTATTACATGCATAATAAACTTAGTCTACTAAAAGTATAAATATTTTGGCACAGAGTGGGTATGGGAAACGATCAACACATCATCTACTTCCTGTGACGCTTGCTGCCACGGCTCTGCGTGTGGCTTGATCCCTCGACGTATTCCGTTAGGAGGTAGTTACTCATGTCAACGATCCGCCTGAACATCTCGTAGCATGCTTGCGCTTACTTGGCCTCGGTGTGGAGGTGATGTTCATCCAGTCTCTTCACCCAGGCCATGTGCCAGACAGGCTTGTTCTTGTCGCACTCAGCCTTCATGCCTCCGTAGTAGGGGTCGATCGTGGACTCGGCCAGGTCAACACGGGAGTCCAAGTCCTTCTTGCTACCCCAGATCTTGTAGTGGTTGCGAATGTTGACAAGCTTCTGGCAGAGCAAGCCTGAAGTCTTGAGCACCTTTCAATCGTTGGTGGTGTCCACCGCAGCGAACCTGTAGTCGGGGTTGTTGACAAACCTGGTGAAATGCTTGCAAGGCACTGTGGCCAGGTAGTAGTGGTAGAGGAGAGCATGATGGTGCACGCATAACTGGGCGACGGCAACCTTCTGACCATGCGTGGAACGACCGCCGGTGTAAGCGAGGTCGAAGCGAACCACTTTGTACTTGTCATTCTCAGCAAGCAACTGCTCCATAGTGTTGATGGAGTCCTCCACCATGACCGAGTCGTTGGTGTACACCACTGTGAGGTCCATCTTCCTCGTGTGGGTCTTGATACGTCTCCAACGTATCTATAATTTTTTATGGTTTCATGCTATTATCTTGTCAAACTTTGGATGTTTTGCATGCCTTTTATATATTTTTTGGGACTAACTTATTAACTCAGTGCCAAGTGTCAGTTCCTGTTTTTTCCATGTTTTTTACCCCTTTCAGAGGAGGATTTTGAACGGAGTCCAAACGGAATGAAACTGCCAAAAAGATTTTTTCCGAAACAGAAAAAGATCGGGAAGCCGGAGAATCAGGGCAGGGGGCCTGCAGGGACCCCACAAGCCTTCATGGCACGGCCAGAGGGGACCCGCGCCTCCCTGGCTTGTGGGCTCCCTGGGCCACCTCTACCATAGGTTTTGCGCCTATATATTCCCTAAAATCCCAGAAAAAATCAAGAGATCATCGAAAGTACTTTTCCGTCGCCGCAAGCTTCTGTCTCCGCAAGATCCCATCTAGGAAATGTTCTGGTGCCCTGCCGGAGGGGGGATTCGGACACAGAGGGCTTCTTCATCAACACCATGACCTCTCCGATGATGCATGAGTAGTTCACCATAGACCTACAGGTCCATAGCTAGTAGCTAGATGGCTTCTTCTTTCTCTTGAATCTTCAATATAGAGTTCTCCATGATCTTCATGGAGATCTATCCGATGTAATCTTCTTTTGCGGTGTGTTTGTCGAGATCCGATGAATTGTGGATTTATGATCAGATTATCTATGAATCTTATTTGAGTTTCTTGTGATCTCTCTTATGCATGATTTTGTATCCTTGTAATTCTCTTCGAGTTGTGGGTTTTGTTTGGCCAACTAGATCTATGATTCTTGCAATGGGAGAAGTTCTTGGTTTTGGGTTCATACCATGCGGTGACCTCACCCACTGACAGAAGGGGTAGCAAGGCACGCATCGTGTTGTTGCCATCAAGGATAAAAAGATGGGGTTTTCATCATTGGTTTGAGATTATCCCTCTACATCATGTCATCTTGCTTAAAGCGTTACTTTGTTTGTCATGAACTCAATACACTAGATGCATGCTGGATAGCGGTCGATGTGTGGAGTAATAGTAGTAGATGCAGAAAGTATCGGTCTACTTGTCTCGGACGTGATGCCTATATGTATGATCATTGCCTTAGATATCGTCATGACTTTGCGCGGTTCTATCAATTGCTCGACAGTAATTTGTTCACCCACTGTAATATTTGCTATTTTGAGAGAAGCCTCTAGTGAACACTATGCCCCCCGGGTCTACTCCACACCATATTTTCAGCCTTACACTTTTTCTTCGTTGCACTTTCTGCCTTCAGATCTCACTTTGCAATCAATCTTGAAGGGATTGACAACCCCTTTATATCGTTGGGTGCAAGCTCTTTTGTGTTTGCGCAGGTACTCTGGACTTGACGAGATTCTCCTACTAGATTGATACCTTGGTTCTCAAACTGAGGGAAATACTTACTCCTCCTGTGCTGCATCACCCTTTCCTCTTCAAGGGAAAAACCAACGCAAGCTCAAGAGACGATAGAAGGATCTCTGGCACCATTGCCAGGGAAGGATTTTTGTTGCCGTAGCAGAAGGATTTCTCGCGCCGTTGCCAGGGAGGATCAACTTTGCATGCATGTGGATCATGAAAAGAATATCCTTTGTGATAGCTATATTGTTGAATTTGATTATGATCCCACATGTAATTGCTATGAGAGAGGAAAATATTGTGGTAGAAACTTTCATGTTACCAAATTACCTCTCGTTATGTTGAGATTGCTATTGTCTCTTTCTTCTTCCTTGCATATGGTAACTATTGGTTGTCTTGACAATCTGTTTTCCTATAAAATGCCTATGCATAGGAAGTATGTTAGACTTAGATGTGATTTTCACATACTTTATGATGCTCTCGTTGTGCTTCAATTCTTGTCTTTTGTGTGAGCATCATTGAATTATCAATGCCTAGCTAAGGGCGTTAAACAATAGCGCTTGTTGGGAGGCAACCCAATGAATTTATTTCTTTTTCTTTCTGTTTTGTTGCGTCCACACCATCATAATTCTGTTGTGATTGTGTTTCTTGTTTTTCTTTTTGTGTTTGAGCCAAGCAAAACCTTTATGACTAGTCTTGGTAATGGTTGTTTGATCCTGCTGGAAAAAGACAGAAACTTTTTGCTCACGAGATGATTTTTCATTTTTATTCAGAAAAAGCTTTTGAGTTGATTCTTTTTGCTGCTGGTTGATATGCCTTTTGCCCACGCAGTCGTAATTTTTCAGAATTTCTGAGGTACTAGAAGTATACGAAGTATACAGATTGCTACAGACTGGTCTGTTTTTGACAGATTCTGTTTTTGTTGAGTTGGTTGCTTGTTTTGATGAAACTATGCTTAGTATCGGGAGGTACTGTCATGCCCAAGATGCGACCCTATCCTCAATTTGGCACGAGGGCCTCGTCAGGGATAGAAGCGCATCTCGTCGTGTCGCAAGAATGGATATCGTTACAAGTACATGTACTGAAAAGATGAGTTATATATAGAATTGGCTTACACTCGCCACAAGCTACATCAGAGTCACATCAGTACATTACATAATCATCAAGAGTAAGAGCAGGGTCCGACTACGGACGAAAACAAACAAGAAAAATAAGAACGACGTCCATCCTTGCTATCCCAGGCTGCCGGCCTGGAACCCATCCTAGATCGATGAAGAAGAAGAAGAAGAAGCAAATCCAAATGAACAATCAACGCGCTCGCGTCAAGTAACCTTTACCTGTACCTGCAACTGGTGTTGTAGTAATCTGTGAGCCACAGGGGACTCAGCAATCTCATTTCCAAAGGTATCAACACTAGCAAAGCTTAATGGATGAGGCATGGTTAAGTGGTGAGGTTGCCGCAGCGACTAAGCATATATTTGGTGGCTAACTTACGAATACCAGAAATAAGAGGGGGAAGCTCTACGCATAACGGACGTGAACTACTGATGATCAAATGAATGATCCTGAACACCTACCTACGTCAGACATAACCCCACCGTGTCCTCGATCGGAGTAAGAACTCACGAAAGAGACAGTCATGGTTACGCACACAGTTGGCATATTTTAATTAAGTTAACTTCAAGTTATCTAGAGCAGTGTTAAACAAAGCTTCCACGTTGCCACATAACCGCGGGCACGGCTTTCCGAAAAGATTTAACCCTGCAGGGGTGCTCCAACTAGTCCATCACAAATTACCACAAGCCGCATAGAAATCCTCAATCACGAAGCTCGCGATCTCGTCGGATTCCCTAGTGGAAAACCTCAACTCTGAGATTACCCAAAGCATCACCGGAATCCCGATGCACAAGATATCTCGTCAAATGTAAAACTAATCCAGCAAGGCCGCCCGACGTGTCGACGATCCCGATAGGAGTCGCGTACCTCGTTCTCAGGACACGACGGATGAGCGATGGTTACCACGCCAAACGCCGAGTTGCCCCGGGTGGCGTTAATAAGCTGCTCTGTTTTGGACCAACACTCATGAGGAGCACTGGCCCGGGGGTTGATTAAATTATCCTCGGGTGCCGGCAGGTCCCTATGCATTATTATTAGGTTATTAGGAAAATGTAGTACCAAAGTTGGGCCTTGCCAGACCAGTCTTAATCTAAAACGAATTATCAAGGGGGTCCCCATAACAACCCCGATCGTGTTAGGAGCGCTCATTTATGGAACATAACACCGGTAGTCGGAAACTAAGGGGGCAAAGGTGGAACAAAACACCAGGCTAGAAAGGCCGAGCCTTCCACCTTTTACCAAGTATATAGGTCCATTAAATTAAATAGCATTAATATGGTGATATAACAAGGAACCCATGTTTTCACATGGAAGCAACTGCACCTGCAACTAGCAACGCTAACACATGGTTAAGCAAGAAGTAACATAGCCAATCAGTGGTTTGCTAGGTTGAACAGGTTGAAGGTTTCATGGCATTGTTGAGAGGCTGATATTTAACAAGTGGTAGGCAACGAGACATAAACGATAGAAGCGATAAAACTAGCATGGCAATGATAGTAATGGTATCTGGGGAAATGGTCATCTTGCCTGAGATCCCGCTTGGAAGAAGAACAACTCCGAGAGGTCGGCGAACCAACGTAGTCGAACGGGTCCTCACATTCCGACACACTTGCGGAACTCTATCGAGACGGAGCAAACCGGAAACAAACATCAACACAAATATACCACACGATGCACACATGATGCACAACCTACTATGATGCATGATCAGTTCAACATGCAAGGGATGGCATGGCAATTCACCTCACGCAAACACTACACATTAAATGAAGCTCGATATGCAACGGGTTGCATATCGACGAAACTCCACGATTAATTATTTAATTCACTCCCGATTATTTACATGGCAATATTAAATTGTTGTTATCATGGCAAGGGGTGAAGCGGTGATCCTACAAGGCATCCTAGTCGGTTAACACGAGGGGCTTAGAACGGACGCTTCGACACAAGAGACATGCAACACGGGCAAGAAGAGAAGACACATTTGTCGCCACGGCGAGCGAAAGGGGAACTATGGTGGCAAGACGGTAACAAAGCCACGACAACGTTCCTATCCTGATACTCGTCGAGATATCGTGCCAACGTATATGAAGCGTGTGCGGGAACGTTAAATAAAGGATGGGGTGATCCCGTATCTCGGGTTCCCATGTGTCGAGGCACGACGAAAGAAGACAATGGGCAACAGGCAACATACGGTGCATACATACATATATTCATACATCACTTGCATACGGTTCTCGGCCACGTCTCATCGTTATACCTTCGACGCGTGCGAATCGGAGGGGATCGGGTCGTAGCGGACGTCGTGGAAGTCGAGGTACTCGGTCTCGTCGACGGTAGTCGTTCGCTCGGCGTCGTGGTTCTCGGGTCTTCGGGGACGTCGAGGAAGTCGAACTCGTTTCCGGGGTCGTCGAGGACGACGTGGTGCTCGTCGAATTGTCGGCTCCACGAAGGAGGGAATGGTCTACGCGGCGACGGCAGGTGACACAACAACATCTAGTGGGCAGCGCCCGACAACAACTACAACAACTAGCTTCGGCCACAGCACAGCAAGCTCGGCAACAGCATGGGACAGCAACACCAACTAGCGGCGGCAAAGCAAGCATCAAACTGCAGCACAACAACTAACACCTACAACACGACAAACATCACCTAATCAACTAACACTAGCTAAGCAGCACGCAAGCAGCAAAGCAAGCAACTATCTAGTAGGGCAAGCATCTAGCAGGCATCTACTAGCAACAACGCAAGGCAACAGCAAACAACAACAACTAAGCAGCAGCTCGCATGCAGGCAACAACAACAACAACTGTCTGCAGCCAGCATCGCTAAGCATCGGGCAACCTACGACAAGCAGCGAAATGAGCAACTACACGGCAGCACCTTAGCATGGGCGAGCACGGCGGGCTCGGCAACCGGAGGCGGGGCCGGACCTGGCCGGACGGCGGTGCGGCGACCAAGGGCGGCGCAAGAGGCCAGGGCGGACGGTGGGAGCGAGGGCGGCCACGGCGGGGCAGCGCGGAGAGGAGGTCGCTGCGGCGGCGCGGTGCGGCACGGCAGCGGGGCCGGAGCTGCGCGCGGGAGAAGCAGGAGGCGCGCGGGGCGCTGCTGGCGGCGGGGCTGCAGCAGCAGCTTGAGGCCGGCGAGGCAAAGGAGGGCCATGGCGCGCGGGGAACGACGAGCGAGAAGGGAGCTGGGGGCGGCGACGAGGCGGGCGCGGCGCACCGGATCGAGGCAAGCGGCGGCACGCGGGACCTGACGGCCAGCTCAGGGAGAGACCATGGCGCGTGGAGGGGAGGTGCCGACGGCGGGCAGGAGACCAGAGGGGGAGGAATCGGGCAGAGGAGAGAGCACGGGGACGAGGTGGCTGCCCTCCCTGTCACTAGGGCAGGCAGGGGCCGGCTGGGCCTGGGCCTGGGAAGGCCTTATGTAGCGACCCGACTCAAAACGAGTCAAGCCTCTGTGTTTCTGTGCCATCCCTGGATCAGTATGCTGGCACACACAGTACATCAATGTATATATCAAAGTGCAATCACATGTAAATAGCGTAAAATTGATATATACCTTAAATATTTCAGCGGAAGCAATCAAGGGGGTGGAGTCCCAATAAACACCAACGGCAAGTTGAGTGCGGACCGTAACCCTGAATCGTACTCTTACTCGTCGAGGAAATATCTGCAACATAAGACGTTGCAGCCATGTAGGTCAGCATATTGAATATGCTGGCAAGTCACATATGAGGGGTGAAAAGTAATCATCTATACTATATGCTTATATGGCAGGTGGTGTTGTAAGTTTTAGCGTAAAGCAAATTTTCTCCTACAACAAGAGGGGCTAAAAGCAAAATTTTACTACGTTGTTGGTTGTTAATGAGATGGTTCCGCCAACCAGTTCTCATACCCAAGTTATCAATATTACCCTCATCAAGTATTTATAATGGTGTTGAGAATTTCAGATAACTTCAGTTCCTTTGGCTCAAGTTGTCCATGACCGTGGACACGGCTAATCGATTAGGTTTGAGTACTCTGCAGAGTTTTGCACACGTTCCCCACAAGATTTGATCGCCTCCGAGTATGTCCTCGCACTTCACGGTGTTTGAAGACCGGATGATCAAAACATGGTCTTTCAACGGGTCCCTCTGAATCCGTGTCGGTGCCCATCCATTCCTACCGTTCTTCTACATCTGCTAGCACCGCCTGTCCAGAGTCGCCGCGTTGTCCAACCAAGCCAGAGCCCATAATGACTTGTGGCTATGCAGGTAAGCCTTGGGTCTTGAAAATATCCATGTGTCTCTTTGAGCCTGGGTGAAGCTTTCCGCAGGATGTCATGGCCGTCCCCAGCATCCCGGGCATCCACTGGGTTCTCCAGGGAGCCGATCAACCGTCCTTCACCTAGAGTTGCATTGCGTCCGAGGTCTTGAAAATCTTGTCTTAACCGGTCTTGATTATTTAATCAACCTCGCATCACTCGTGTTATGCACTCAACCGAAATCCCGTCTACTCAAGCATAGCAATATGAAATTTGTCGTCCCGGGGCCAAGTATCGGGGTTGTTGTGTGCCTAACACATGATACTACAATCTATACTAAAATTTCCAAGTACCTACTCAGCATGCAATTGGGCATAGGATGGTAGAACTATGATGCATAAAACATAGGTGATAGTATGATCAAAGTGACTTGCGTGGTGATGTTGACGAAGAAGAATTTCTCGAGAAAATAACTTGATAGACTACTCGTCACTCTCCGATGAAATCTATATAACAAACATATCATTCACATAAGCACTCATACTAGCAATCATTCTAGCAATCGAAACAAAAGAGAGAGAGAGAGCGAATAAGAAACCGAAAGAAACTTCAAATAAGACTAGAGAATCTTCTACTACGTCAAACACTAAATAGTTTTTGTCTAACAGAAAATAATAACAAGGAACTAAGATATAAATCTAACTAATATAAAATAAAGTATTTTTCACAAAACTTTTTGAAAGTATTCCCAAACGGGATTTGAAACAGTGGTGAAACCAAGTGCAAGTTACTAAGGAACTAGAATTGATTTCATGAAAACAAATAAAAATAAAATAAAAACTTGTTGCAAAACTACTGTTTAACTAACAGAAACAAAACATAATAATCTTTCTGAAATAATAAAGAAAATATTTTAAAACAAAAATAGAAAAGGAATTAGCCGAAATCCTAAAAGAGGTGAAACAGAAATTGTTTCACAAGAAACAGTGAGCTAAAATACTCAAACAAATATGAAATTTTTACCACTTATAAATAAGATCACTAGTGATCAGTACCAAAAGGAATCAAATTAAAAGCTATTTTTAAACTCCTGGAATAAGCAAAACAAGGTTTAAACTAAATCTGATCTAACTTATATTTGAAAATTTCAAACATAGACAAATTATATGTTTCTAAAAACTACAGGAAATTGTGAGCTACTGGAAAAAGAATCAATATCATTGGACTTCGGGATCAAAAGTTATGGGCTAAACAAGATTGAAACTTTTCTGTTTTTGGAATTAAAACAGAAAAAGGGAAAAAACTGATTTGTGGACAGGGGTCCACGTGGCATTTTCTAATTGGCTAAGGGGGTGAGTGCTGCGGGGTTAACTAACAAACGGCCGCTATTTAACTAGTTCGCTTCGGCTAAACTTAAGTGAAAGACAAACTGATCGGTTTTATCTAAAAGACCGAAGGGGTAAGTACCTCCTAATCTACACCGTTGGAAATAGATCTAAGGGCTAAAACTAAAAAAACAAAACAAGTAAAAAAAGAAAGGAGGGAGGGGCCTTACCGTGGCTGGGGCTCCCGTGCTGCAATGGTGGCCGAGGTGGTGGAGTTCTGGTGGGGTGGGGTCGCCGATGGGGAGGGGACCCGGCGGAGGGGGGGCCGAAGGGTGGAGGGGCTCCAGGGAGGGGAGGGAGGCGAGGTGGAGGGGGGGGCTGCAGGGGGGGCGAGGTGGAGGAACTGCTGGCTATGGGAGGAGCAGCGAGGTGGAGGGGTGCAGCGAGGTGGGGCTGCAGGGGGGGCCGGAGTGGTGGAGGGTGGCGTGGTGGAGTTTCCTCGGGGCTCGGCAGGGAGGAGTGGTGGAGGGGGGCCGACGGTGGGGAGTTCTTTGGCGAGTTTCCGGTGACGACTCCGGCGAGGTGGGGCGCGAGTTAGAGGCGAGGAGAGGGGAAGTTTTCAACGGGAATGGAACGAGGAGGTGCAGGGGGTTCTTATAGAGGCGACGAGAGGCGCTGGGAAGGAATGTGCTTCGCGAATCCCGGAGGTGGGGATCTTCTGTCCATGGAAGGAAAGCTTCCTGTGACGTGAGGGAGAGAGGAGGAAGAAGATGATCTTCTTGGGCCACTGAAAGGAAAGTCTTAATGGGCCAGCAGGTATTTCCTAATAAAGTGATTTCCTTTCCTATTTTCAAAACTAGGAAACTAAAACGATAAAAAGGAAATCAAATCAATTTGGAATAAAGAGTTTTTATATACTAAAATTATCAGAAAAATAAAATATAAATGATGGGCATTTTTCCACGGCAAAAATAAAAACTTCAGAAAAAATTATTTCACAAATTTGCCTAAAAGATTTATTTTCTTTTGCAAATAATTTTCAAATGACCCTCTAAGTTTTAGGGTTCAAATAACTTTCAAAATGCCCGTGTGTTTGAGGGTCATGTTCCTCCTCTCTTTTCTGTTTGACAGAATGTATTTCCCGGCATTTCTTGCACGAAGAAAACAAATAGAAATGCAAAAGAATTCAATGCAAATATCTCCGTTCAAATTCTTTATAGTTGAAGAAGTCATGTCATCTTCTCTCTTTGCTTTTAAATGATTGAATTTGAATTCACCGGAGAAGGGGAAAGTCATTTTATTCCCTCTCATTCAAAAGTTTTGAAAAGTTTCAAATTTCACTGAAGTTTCAATCACCCAATCAAACAAACAAACAATCTAATAATTATTATATTAACATTCCAAAATTTATAATTTTGGGATGTTACACCTTAGCCGGCTCGGCTGGGCTGGGGTCTCTCCCTCTCTTGGGTTTTTTTCTTTATTTAAAACCTTTAAGATAGAAATTTTAAGTAAAGAAAGGCATGTTGACAAAAATAAAATAAAATAAATGCTTTTGACCCCTTTTGAAAAAAATATATCCCCAACTATAAGAAACAGTTGGGCACTTTTAACATAAAAATAAACCTTTTGAAGAATTAAAATTAAACCCCGTTTACAAAAGAATAAAATTCGAACCCCTTTGAAGAATTAAATAAAACCTCTTTATTTAAAGAATAAAATAAAAGCCTTTTAAAAGAGAAAATAAAATGGGACGGTTTTGAAATAAAACAAACGGAGAAATAAAATAAAAACCTAAGGGTTGCCCCCACATTTAACAAAAGGGTTTTAAAAGAAGACGAATCTTTTGACGGGGTTAAAACGGAAACTTTAGCAAACCGCAAAACAAATAAAAGAGGGGTGAGAAGGTTTTAGGTCCGCGGTGCAACAGGGTTTAGCGGTGTCTCTCACGCACCCACTCTCATCACTCCAAAACAACGCCACTCACAAAGCACTAACACCCAACAACACGGCAACAAGCAACACCGACAAAACACAGTTGACATGATGCCATGCATGATGCGATGATGCAAACTACATGACGATGCAACGAATAAATCTAATCACACGACGGAAACAGAATAGAAGGGGAAATCTTCTGGAACGTCGGCATCGGGCTGTCACAGGTACTAGCCATGGAAAAGTGAGAATACAGTAGCCCAACACCAATATAGATAGAATTCGAGTTTGCTAGAGTACCAAAAGAGGTGGTAGTTTGCTTTCTTGTGCTAATGCTATCACGAGTTTCTGTTTAAGTTTTGTGTTGTGAAGTTTTCAAGTTTTGGGTGATGCTCTCATGGACAAAGAGATAAGGAGTGGAAATAAATCAAGCTTGGGGATGCCCAAGGCATCCCAAGCCAAATTCAAGGACACCAAAAAGCCTAAGCTTGGAGATGCCCCGGGAAGGCATCCCCTCTTTCGTCTTCAATCCATCGGTAACATTACTTGGAGCTATATTTTTATTCACCACATGATATGTGTTTTGCTTGGAGCGTCTTGTATCGTAGGAGTCTTTTTCTTTTTGTTGTGTCACAATCATCCTTGTTGCACACCTTTTTGAGAGAGAGAGAGAGACATGCACTCATTGTGATTTTGCTAGAATGCTCATAGTGCTTCACTTATATCTTTTGAGCTAGATAATTTTTATCTGTGTGCTTCACTTATATCTTTTAGAGCACGGGGGTGCGTGACTTGGTAGTTGTCTTATGCTATGAAAGTAGTCCCAAAGGTGATAGGTACCCAAAGAGGATACAAAAACCTCCATCTTCATGTGCATTGAGTAGAAAGAGAAGTCTTGATTGCTCTCAATTAGTTTTGAGACGTAAATTTGGTAATATTAAGAGTTATGTTAGTAGGGTGTTGTGAATCTAGAAATACTTGTGTTAAAGTTAGTGATTCTCGTAGCATGCACGTATGATGAACCGCTATGTTAGGAAGTCGGAGCATAATTGATCTATTGATTGTCATCCTTTGTGTTGAGGTCGGGATCGCGGGATGGTTAACACCTACCAACCCTTCCCGCAGGATTATGCGTTTAGCACTTTGTTTCGATTACTAATAAAAACTTTCGCAACAAGTATGTGAGTTCTTCATGACTAATGTGAGTCCATGGTTTAGATGCACTTTCACCTTCCACCTTTGCTAGCCTCTCTAGTGTCGCGCAATTCTCGTCGGTACACAAATCCACCATATGCCTTCCTCGAAACAGCCACCATACCTACCTACTACGGCATTTTCATAGCCATTCCGAGATATATTGCCATGCAACTCCCACCGTTTCATCTCATGACTTGTGCCGTCACCCTCATATTGCCACTTCATGATCGTAAGATAGCTAGCGAGATGTTTCAACGTCATACGTCAAGCTAGATCGTTGCACATCCGGTACACTGCCGGAGGCATTTCCTATAGAGTCATTTCTAAGCTTTGAGCTGTGAGTAAATAAAAGTGTGATGATCATCATTATTGGAACATTGTCCCATGTGAGGAAATAAAAAAAAGGGAGGCCAAAGTGCCCAAATAAAAAAAAGAGAAAAGAGAAAAAAGAGGCCCAAGAGGCAAAATAAAAAAAGGAAAAGAGAGAAAAAGAGAGAAGGGACAATGCTACTATCTTTTTCCACACTTGTGCTTCATAATAGCACCATGTTCTTCATGATTGAGAGCTTCTTTCTTTGTCACTACCATATGCTAGTGGGAATCTTTATTATATAACTTGGCTTGTATATTCCGATGATGGGCTTCCTCAAAATTGCGGTAGGTCTTCGTGAGCAAGCAAGTTGGATGCATACCCACTAGTTCTCCTTTTGAGCTTTCACATACTTATAGCTCTAGTGCATCCCTTGTATGGCAATCCCTACTCATTCACATTGATAGCTATTGATGGCATCTCCATAGCCCTTTGATACGCCGAGTCAATGTGACCATCTCCTCCTTTTTGTCTCACAACCACCACCACACTCTATTCCACCTATAGTGCTATATCCATGGCTCACGCTCATGTATTGTGTGATAGTTATAAAAGTTTTAGAAAGTAAGAGTGCGAAAACAATTACTTGGCCAATACCGGGGTTGTGCATGATTTACATTAATTGTGTGAGGATGATGGAGCATAGCCAGACTATATAATTTTTTAGGGATAACTTTCTTTGGCCTTGTTATTTTGAAAGTTCGAGATTACCTTGCTAGTTTGCTTGAAGTATTATTGTTTTCATGTCAATAGCAAACTATTGTTTTGAATCTTACAGATCTGAACATTCATGTCACGTGAAAGAAGTTGCAAAGGACAACTATGCTAGGTAGCATTCCACATAAAAAATTCGTTCTTTATCACTTCCCTACTCGAGGACGAGCAGGAGTTAAGCTTGGGGATGCTTGATACGTCTCCAACGTATCTATAATTTTTGATGGTTTCATGCTATTATCTTGTCAAACTTTGGATGTTTTGCATGCCTTTTATATATTTTTTGGGACTAACTTATTAACTCAGTGCCAAGTGCCAGTTCATGTTTTTTCCATGTTTTGACCCCTTCCAAAGGAGGATTTTGAACAGAGTCCAAACGGAATGAAACTGCCAAAAAGATTTTTTCCGAAACACAAAAAGATCGAGAAGCCGGAGAATCAGGGAGGGGGCCTGCAGGGACCCCACAAACCCTCGTGGCGCGGCTAGGGGGGCGCCTCCCTGGCTTGTGGGCTCCCTGGGCCACCTCTACCCTAGGTTTTGCGCCTATATATTCCCTAAAATCCCAGAAAAATTCAAGAGATCATCGAAAGTACTTTTCCGCCGCCGCAAGCTTCTGTCTCCGCAAGATCCCATCTGGGGCACATTCTCGTGCCCTGCCGGAGGGGGGATTCAGACACGGAGGGCTTCTTCATCAACACCATGACCTCTCCGATGATGCGTGAGTAGTTCACCATAGACCTACGGGTCCATAGCTAGTAGCTAGATGGCTTCTTCTCTCTCTTGGATCTTCAATACAAAGTTCTCCATGATCTTCATGGAGATCTATTCGATGTAATCTTCTTTTGCGGTGTGTTTGTCGAGATCCGATGAATTCTGGATTTATGATCATATTATCTCTGAATCTTAGTTGAGTTTCTTCTGATCCCTCTTATGCATGATTTCATATCCTTGTAATTCTCTTCGAGTTGTGGGTTTTGTTTGGCCAACTAGATCTATGATTCTTGCAATGGGAGAAGTGCTTTGTTTTGGGTTCATACCATGCGGTGACCTCACCCAGTGATAGAAGGGGTAGCGAGGCACGGATCGTGTTGTTGCCATCAAGGGTAAAAAGATGGGGTTTTCATCATTGGTTTGAGATTATCCCTCTACATCATGTCATCTTGCTTAAAGTGTTACTCTGTTCGTCATGAACTCAATACACTAGATGCATGTTGGATAGCGGTCGATGTGTGGAGTAATAGTAGTAGATGCAGAAAGTATCGGTCTACTTGTCTCGGACGTGATGCCTATATGTATGATCATTGCCTTAGATATCGTCATGACTTTGCGCGGTTCTATGAATTGCTCGACAGTAATTTGTTCACCCACCGTAATATTTGCTATTTTGAGAGAAGCCTCTAGTGAACACTATGGCCCCCGGGTCTACTCCACACCATATTTTAGCCTTACACTTTTTCTTCGTTGCACTTTCCGCCTTCAGATCTCACTTTGCAATCAATCTTGAAGGGATTGACAACCCCTTTATAGCGTTGGGTGCAAGCTCTTTTGTGTTTGCGCGGGTACTCTGGACTTGACGAGATTCTCCTACTGGATTGATACCTTGGTTCTCAAACTGAGGGAAATACTTACTGCTCCTGTGCTGCATCACCCTTTCCTCTTCAAGGGAAAAACCAACGCAAGCTCAAGAGACGACAAAAGGATCTCTGGCACCATTGCCAGGGAAGGACTTTTTTTGCCGTAGCAGGTCTCCAGAAGATGCACGTCGAAATCCATTGCAGCGCCGCTGGATATCCTCTTTGTATGCGTCGTCGAGGGTGTGCTTATTGTGTTGTGGGGCATGGTCGAAAGCGCTAAGAGACTATGGTTAATGGCCGTGGGTATAAACGGGGGTTGGACGACCTGGAAACTGGCATGGGGCGACGCTCGTGGCGCAACCGCATGCATATGGAGCCCCGAACATGATCGTGGGCAAGCCCTAACCATTGGCAGAGCGTCGTACGGTTCACTCGGATGAACTATATTTGATTAGAGAACATAACAGAAATGGTTCAACTTAACAAGATGGGTTGTGTGCCGGCCCCAACCGCTGGCAAAGCGCGCGCGGAGGGACGCGACCCGAGCGTGCCTTGGCGCCTAAACGGTGAGCACGATGCGCTGAGGGACACGAGCAGAGCATGTCGCGACTGCCTAAACGGCCAGCAAGCACATTCATATTTATTGCATATAGCAGTTGAACATAGCCATATGAAGGTGTGTTTCGGGGTTCAAGCCCAGAACCATCAATAAATTTTGAGCTTGTTTCTCGTGACATTCCATATTACCAAACCATAAGTAATTGCAAATCTGTTCACACCGATCAAACCTAAACGTGTTCACATTTAGCACGGGCTATAGAAACTACGGACTCGAAAATTACTTCTCATTTCCTTTCCTCATCACCCACAAAACAGGTTTTTCCTATCAAGTAGTTCCGCCATGACCGATAGATGGAGTTTCGGGTCGACGTATAACGAGGAAGCAAAGACCAAAGCCGCGGAAGCACTAGAGAGGTCTCACTGTTGCGCGGGAGACACAGTAAAGATGTCCTGGCGCGTTGTAGATCCCTCGAGCAAGCTCTCACCAGCAGGCGAGGGCTCTCACAAGCGTACTCGCCGCATCGACGACCACGAAGAAATGGTGGTGCTCAAGTCCTTTTTCATAAAACTATTTTGAAAGTATTTTCAAATGGGAGTAAACTAGTAGAGAAATCAATTGCAAGTTATTAGAAAACTAGAATTGATTTCATGATAACAAATAAAAATAAAAATTTTGTTTTTGTTGAAAACCTACTGTTATCTAACATAAAACAAAATATAAACTTTCTCAAATATAAAAGAAACTAATTTAAAAACAAATATAGAAAAAGAAATAGCTATAATCCTAAAAGAACTAAAACATAATCTGTTTTGGTAAAAAACCCAAATAAAAATATTTAAAAAAAATTGAAACTTAAACTACTGAAATATATGATCAATAGGAAACAGTAGCAAAAAGAATTAATTTAAAATCCATTTTTAAACTCCCGGTATAAGCAAAAAAAGATTTAAATCAAATCTGATTTAATTCAAATTTTATAAATCCAAACATAGACAAATTATATATTTTCTGAATCTACCAGAAATTTGTGATCCAATGCAAAAAGAATCACCTAATTTGGAGTTATAGACTATTAGATATGAATTTTCTAAGTTTGCATTTTTCTGAAAAAAAACTGCAATACGGGATTTCGTGGATCTCACCGGAGTTAGTCGTCGGAGTTGGAGAAGGCAGCGGAAAGGTTGCTCCGGTGGTCGGCGGAGGCGGTGGAGGGGTCCAGGTGAAGGAGGAGGGCTCGGGCCGAAGGTTGGTGGTGTCGGTGGGGCATGGGGGCGACGGGACGGAGCAGCAAGAGCTCCGACGAGTTCCTATTGGAGGCGAACTCCGGCGAGGTGGGGGCTGCGTTCCGACGAGGGGAGGGGCTGGGCTACGGGGAAAATGGGGAGAGGAGGTTGAGGGGAGTATTTATAGGGGCTCGGGGTGCTCGGAGAAGGAAGGAGCAAGGAGATCGGGAAGGTGGAGATTTCTCTCACCATGGCTATAGAAGTTCTTGGGAACATGAGGAAGGAGACACAGGAAGAAGAAAGGTGTTGTCGGGCCACACTTTGGAAATGTCTTAATGGGCCAGTGGTCTATTTCCATTTAAAAGAGATATCTTTCCTATTTTCAGAAACCGGAAAGTAAATGATAAAAGGGAAACCAAATAAATTCGGAATATAGAGTTTCTATATACTAAAATTATCAGAAAAATAAAATCTAAATGATGGAAATTTTTCCACAGCCAAAATAAAAACTTAAAAAAATGTTTTTTCAGAAAATCCCTAAATGCTTTATTTCTTTTTGCAAATATTTTCTCAATTAAATTTTGGTTTTCTTGGCTCAAAATATTTCAATGAATGCCCCTGGTTTTGGAGGGTCATGTTCCTCCTCTCTTTCTTGCTTGGCAAGAATTTATTCCCGGCATTTCCTGAGTGGAGAAAAATAGAATTGCAAAAAAAAATCGAAAGAAAATTCAAATGCCACCTTCATTCAAATTCTTTATAGTTGAAGAAGTCATGCTATCTCCTCTCGCTGGTTCTAAAAAGATGAATTTAAATTCGCAGGAAACGGGGAAGTCATTTTATTCCCTCTCATTCAATTTTTTTTAAGTTTCAAACTTCACTCAAGTTTCAGTCACTCAAACAAACAAACAATCAATCTAATAACTGTATTACATTCCAAAATTTGGGATGTTACAAACCTACCACACTTAAAATGAATCTCGTCCTCGAGATTCGAAGAGGCTAGAAAGAAAGGTTAGGGTTTGGGGGTCTTCTAACAAATCCAATCTCCTGCAAGGTGGGATGCTACCACACTTAAAATGAAGATTACTGGTCCCTTGAAACTTTAGAAATCCTCTGGGGTCTTGGCATCTGACTCCTCATATTCTTCATACTAACTCCTTTGGTGATGCATCTTTCATTACATTCATAACGTTTCCATCAAAATCGAGGGTTCTTCTGTTGATATAAGTTTCTTCCACCACTGAGTCTCCTTAACTGACAGTCTCGCGGTCGATTCTAAATAACGTATCGATGATTCTCATGGTGGTCTACCATTTGTGGTTATCCTGCAGAGAGAGGGGTCTTGGCTTCATCCTCACAGTAAAATTTCCTACGCGTGACAACAATTGCCATGTACATGGGCTTTTCTTATACCATTCTAAGGCTTAAACAAAAGCTTCAAAGAGCGTCGTCTCTCACTATGGGTAAGTCTCTCACATTTACAATTCCGAATAGCAAGAGAATGATAAGAGTAAGTCGTCATGGTGATCAATCCATTCCGCACCCAAATCATTACTCTGTATAAGGTTTAGTGAATCTCGTATTCTAACACTTGGGCATCCTCACAAGCATTGCAGAATTTCTCTTGTCCACGAACGAAGTTCGGATAATCCACAGATTCTGCAAGCTGAACAAAACATCTATCGTAACTTCACAACTCTCAGGTTTTTCGTATGCTCCTAAGAAAATGTTTGTTGATCCATCATAGCTTCTTCCAAGTTTCTTTCTTCACAAAGGTAATACTTGATCCTTATTAGTCCCGGGGTCTGTGGGTTGCAGGCATACCTGGAATTACTCTAGCTTTAAATCCTATAATATTTCATTCCATCATACTCTGGGAGTAACCATCATATAATAATAATCCTCCGACTTGTTTTTGGTACACACTCCACTCTGTGGGATACTATTCTTTTTCCATGGGTGTGTTTACCATAAAAAGGTATTGATTCATCCATCAATCATATTCAGTTCATATTCAATCCTTTATTACATTCTTTAATTTCTTCTCAGAAACTCTAATTCAAAAGTACTTTATTACAAATGCTGCCATCCACATTGTTCGGTATGGTCAAGCATTTCTGCCAACTTTATGCATTTGTCTCCCATGGAAATACTTTAGTCCCACTGGAACTTTCCGAGGTGCTCCTTGAAATCATCCATATTTTGCTTTCTCATGGTGGCCCTGAGCTTCATCTCCATCATCTCCGCATGCACTTCACTCAGGTATTCCTGGGTGTGACGGAGTCTTGCTTCAAGTATTTCTCCAATCTGACGTATGGCTTCCATGGCAGCTTCACGAACAGCATCAAAGAAGGTTGCTCGTGGCACACGTGAAACGAAAAAGTATTGCCCCATAGTCTTTGGACAAACTCCTTTCACATGGTGGAGGTGTACTTCCACATACCAAAGTTGCACTCAATTTTCCATGAACGGGTAGCCTTTGTAGACTGCATCTCCTTCAAGATGAATGTGCTTGTCATTCAGGATTTTTGGGTAATCATGATCACTAGTCAGGGTCATGATCATTTCTGGGCCCTTGAGGAAGGACTCGTAGAGGGTTGTCATCTACAGGTGTCAGAGAATAGGTGCTCAGAGGAATGTATGTGTCTCCTTGGTAAGCATGGTACATTCCTACTCAGTGGATCCTGTGGGTTTACCGGTTACTACCACACTCAAAATGAATTATGCTCATGCCTCCATAGACCATATTTTCTCATATCCTCATAAATGTTCAGAGATCTTTGTTCATAGAGAAACAACGCATACAGTTTCAACACAGGAAATCATGAAACAATAAATTTATTGATTCATGAAGTTATTACAATCTGTGAGTCTTCTATTCCAAATTTCGACTCCATAATCTCATGAAAAACAAGAGTGCTTTAGGTTACACTTATTGCCACTGTCAAAACTTAACTACTCCATTTTAGCTTTCTTCCCATGTGGACAATCACTAGCATAATGTCCTGCTTCCTTGCAACGAAAACAAATGAGTTCCAACAAGTCTCGGGGCTTCTTGGTGTTTGCTTTTGTCCCTTGGGTTTCCTGCTTCCTTCTTGGGCACATATTGTTGTAGTGGCCCAATTCCTTACAGTTGAAACATCTGATATGACTCAGGTCTTTATGCGTCGGGATTTGACTCTGGCTGGTGTACTTTCTCTTCTTTCTGGACTCCTTCATTCTGGCCAGTTCTTCTATTTCAAGTGGATCCAACCCTACTTTTTCCGTCGAGAAGTTTCCTAGACACTCTTGGCTTTTCTTCATGCACTCCTGTGAAAAATGTCCTTCCTCTCCACATGAGTAACAGGCATTGGAGACAAATCTGGTTAGGCTCTGTCCATCAGGGTCTCCAATATTTTCCTTCATCACATGTTCTTATAACATCTTTTTCGTGAGTGTTTCCTCCATTGCTTCTTTCTGCCGCTTGACAACTTGTTGCACCTTGGGGTAAATGTAACACTGGGCTGGGTAGTGGGTGGTTCCTTCACACAAGAAACAAGTCACCTGACTTGTTGGGCATTCCTCCGCTGGGTGATTCTCTTCACAATGAGTGCATCCATCCTTGTGTTCCTCGTGGGTGTGTCCTATTTCGCCACAGATCTTGCATGCACAAGTCTTCTTCCTCGGATTATCATAGCACTTCTGAATAAGACGGGATCTTAACAGAGTCTTCTTGAATTCGTCCCAAGTTTCCGCTCCACTAAATCCTTGTATGGCATGATGCATTTTCCACTAGATAGCAAAACTTTGGGTAAAGTACTGAAGAGCATGTGCCACTTCATATTTCCTTGAAATCAAATAGCTCCCGAAATGGTTCTCCATGTTGTGAATCCATATTTGAGCCTCCGGCTGGGTCATTGGTCCAGAGATTACAAGTCGAGCTTCATACGCCATATATTGGGTCCAAGGTTTTGGGGATGATATGGGTAAGAGAGAGAGGGAGATACACACAATACAAACAATATTTTTAAGAATAGGTTCTATTTGTGGCTGTCGGAAAACACACACCAATGACGGCTCACAATTCATCGTATCTAACGTGGGTATATAACAGGGGTTCAGACTTCTAATGGCCATATAAATATTGGAATGCTTCGGGGTCTTCGAATTCTTCGGGTCTTGGGAGTCTTCAATTGACGCAGCTTCAATTCTTCAAATGCATGGTGAAATCCTCTTTACTTTGAAGTGGGACTGAGTTGATCCTTCATGTGGTCAAATGGGAAAGGGTGTTGTCTAACTATTTGAAGTGAGAGAGAACATTTGATGAAATCAGAAGAGATGAGAAGTAAAGGATGTTCTTGGAAATAAAAATTTAGAGAGTTCCTTTCCTAAGAAAATTTCAGTTTCTAGGGTCACGTCCTACAATCAACATGTGCTCTGATACCATTTCTGTAGCGACCCGACTCAAAACGATTCAAGCCTCTGTGTATCTGTGCCATCCCTGGATCAATATGCTGGCACACACAGTACATCAATGTATATATCAAAGTGCAATCACATGGAAATAGCGTAAAACTAATATATACCTTAAATATCTCAGCGGAAACAGTCAAGGGAGTGGAGTCCCAATAAACACCAATGGCAAGTTGAGTGCAGACCTTAACCTTGAATCGTACTGTTACTCGTCGAAGAAAGTATCTGCAACATAAGACGTTGCAGCCGTGTAGGTCAGCATATTGAATATGCCGGCAAGTCACAAAAGAGAGGGTAAAAATATCATCTATACTATATGCATATATGGCAGGTGGGGCTGTAAGTTTTTAGCGGAAAGCAAAGTTTTCTCCTACAACAAAAGAGGGGCTAAAAGCAAAATATTACTACGTTGTTGGTTGTTAATGAGATGGTTCCGCCAACCAGTTCTCATACCCAAGTTATCAATATTACCCACATCATTATTAATTTGTGTTGAGAATTCCAGATAACTTCAGTTCCTTCGGCTCAAGTTGTCCATGACCGTGGACACGGCTAATCGATTAGGTTTGAGTACTCTGCAGAGTTGTGCACACGTTCCCCACAAGATTTGATCGCCTCTGAGTATGCCCTCGCACTTCAGGGTGTTTGAAGAACGGATGATCAAAACATGGTCTTTCAACGGGTCCCTCTGATCCCCTGTCGGTGCCCATCCAACCAAGCGAGAGCCCATAATGACTTGTGGCTGTGCAGGTAAGCCTTGGGTCTTGAAAATATCTGTCCATCTCTTTGAGCGTGGGTGAAGCTTTTCGCAAGATGTCATGCCGCTTCCCCATGCATCCCGGGTCGTCCACTGGTTTCTCTAGGGAGCCCATCTAAACCGTCCTTCACCCAGAGGTATATTTCGTTCTGAGGTCTTGCAAGTCTTGGAGTCTTCAGGTTTTGATTATTAAGTTCTCACAACACTCATGGTAAACACTCAATGATGGGGTTATAGTCCTAGGGTAGGGTCATAGGCCTGCCCAATGGGTCCTACCCAAGGACTACCCTTCATAAGGGATAAGGCCCTTAGTCAGTTCCGACTGAATTAAGGACTTCCCATCATCTAGTCGGTGACGATTCCTACATCATCCAGTCGGAGATGAGCACTGAGACGTAGGGCTTTTACCTCCACCGTAGAGGGGCCTGAACTCATACAACCTCGCCGTAGCTAAGGCTCTGCCCATCCTTTCGTACCCTACACATCTACTGTCAGACTTATACCCACGATAGTTGGCGCCCACAGTGGGGCAGGCGTCTAAGCGACTTTTCGGCGAGTTTGCGACTACATCTTTTCGTCATGTCGTCCGGTGGAGATTTGAGCATGGGTCGCGAGATCCTCTTCGGCGCTCTCTCCTTCATCGTCGACGATTCGGCATGGCTTCAGGATGCTCCTCTCGACATCGAGACGCTCCCCTGTCGCGGGGCTACGCACTTCCGTGCCGGCGCCCGCGGCGTCCTTCTTCTCCAGCAGTCGGCCCCGGTGTCGACCTTCGCCCCTGTCGCGCACCGCAACAAGCGGTCTCGCCGTCCGCGGCTCCAGCGTTGGGTGCAACACGCCCAAGCGCGCCAGAGCGCGTCTTCACAAGTGGCGGTCCTCGAATCGGTTGTAGTAGCGCCGCCGTCCCAGCGCTCGGACTCAGTTTCGACTTAGTTTCCTTCCGAGTACGTGGGTCGCGGGATTGCAGCCGAAGTGCACATGGCAGCTCCCATGAAAGTCCCCACCAAACCGGCCGGAACGAGCACGAGGTTGGCGAAACCTCCGGCGCTCGCCGTCAGCCTCGCCGTTCTGCCAGTCGGCGCACTCGTCAGAGCAACGTGGAGGTGTTCCGCACACCCGTCCTCAACCTGGCTGCCGCCGCCAAGATAGCCGATTCCCTCCAGCCGACTGATTCAGAGGCTGGCAGAGGGATCGAGCAGATCCGTGCCCTGCTGCACACGGCGCAGCAGCAAAATTCGGCGGTCTCCCAGTCGCACAACAGGATCCACAGTAGTTCTGTTCGCGCGAACACACATCGGTTAGTTCACAGCCCCGGTTCTCATCAGCGACACAGGGGAGGCAACCGTTCCATGAATCCCGAAGATCGTCGCCGTTCACGCACCCCTCCGCATTCATGATGATCGGCGTTCGATCGGTGACACTTATGATCCAAGACCTGACGCGAGGGGGCATATCGCCTAGAGGAGGGTCGACAGGGGCCGGGCCCACCGCGATGGCCACGATGTGGACCGTCCGAGTGGAAGCAGGACCATTGTCTCTGGTCCCGAGTGTTTCAGTCGAGCCATCCGTTCGGCTGACATCCCTCCCAACTTCCGATTGGCGATGGGGATCAGCAAGTTTACAGGAGAATCCAAGCCAGAAACGTGGCTGGACGACTACCGAGTGGCAGTCCAGATCGGAGGAGGGGACGACCACGTCGCCATGAAGCACCTCCCTCTGATGCTCGATGGCTCGGCACGAGCGTGGCTGAACCAGTTGGCTCCCTCAAGCATCTACAGGTGGGCAGATCTGGCCCGAGTCTTCATCAGGACCTTCGAAGGGACGTGCAAACGCCCTGCTGGTCTCGTGGAGCTCCAGCACTGTGTCTAGAAGCAGAATGAGCCCCTGCGCGATTTCATTCAGCGTTGGATGACCCTCTACCACACGGTGGAGAACGTCACAGAGCACCAAGCAGTCTGCGCCTTCAAGGCAGGCGTGCGGTACAGAGATCTGTACTTGAAGTTCGGTCGAACAGGCGACATCTCCATGAGTAAGATGATGGAGATAGCGGCACGCTATGCAAATGGCGAAGAAGAGGACCACATTCGTAGCGGCAAGCACAAAGCAGTCGCCGATGGAGATGGGAACAACACTCGGAAGCAGAAGCAGAAAGCTCCATCCACTCCTCAGGCAGAGGCCGCAGCCGTTACCAATGCCAAGTTCAAGGGCAAGGGGAAGGCTCAGTTCACCCCCAAGAAGAAGCAGTTGGGAAACCACATCCTGGACCAGCCATGTCCAATTCACACGAAGATGGATGAAGAGGGCAACGCCATATTTCTGAAGCATACCACTCGGCAATGTCGCCTCCTGATCCAGGGGTTCGGCGAAGGGCAGCCGAGTGAAAAGGACAATGAACGGAATGAGGAGGACAAGGAGGATCCATTCCCCCAAGCCCATGCAACACTGATGATTTTTGCTGACGTTGAGAGCAAGAGTCGACTGAAGCTGGTGAACAGGGAGGTGAACATGGCCACGCCGACCAACCCCACGTTCCTCAAATGGTCTCAGAATGCGATCACCTTTGACCAGTCGGATCATCCAGCGCACGTACCTACCCGAGGGAGACAGGCTCTGGTCGTCGACCCGGTGGTGGAAGGAGTCCGACTGTGCAAAGTCCTCATGGACAGCGACAATGGCTTGAACATCATGTACGCTGACACTCTCAAGGGGATGGGCATTCCGATGTCCAAACTTAGCGAGAGCAGCATGCAGTTCCATGGAGTCGTCCCGGGACGAAAGGCCAAGTCACTCGGCCAGATCACGTTGGACGTCATCTTCGGCTCCGACAAGAACTTCCGCAAGGAAAAGCTAACGTTCGAGGTGGTGCACTTCCAGAGTGCGTACCACGCAATTCTGGGCCGCTCGGCGCATGCGCGTTTCATGGCCCGTCCATGTTACGTGTACCTGAAGCTGAAGATGCCAGGCCCAAAAGGTGTGATCACTATCACCGGCAATCGGAAGCGGGCCGAGGAGTGTCTGCAGTAGGGATCGAGGATCGCCGATCAGCAGATGGCTGTCCTCGAGCTTGACGAGTACAAGAAAACAGTCGACCCCGCCGACTTGATGCGTTCGAAGAAGCCAGCTTCGGAGTCCGCATTCCAGTCGGCGGGAGAGGCGAAGAAGGTCAGCATCCACCCGACGGACGACACCGCTGCCCCGACGAACATCTCCACCACCCTCGATCCTAAATAGGAAGCCGAGCTCATCCAATTCTTCCGTGAGAACTGGGAGATCTTCGCATGGAAGCCCGCTGACATGCCAGGTGTACCCAGGGAGTTGGCTGAGCACCGACTGCATGTGGATCCCGCCACTCGGCCTGTCCGAGAACGCCTGCGTCGGTCCGCCGCGCACAAGAGGAAGGCAATCGGAGAAGAGGTGGCTAAGCTTTTGGCAGCCAACTTCATTCGCGAGGTACACCCCTCCGAGTGGCTCACCAATGTTGTCATGGTGCCCAAGAAATACAAGTCGCTCCGAATGTGCATCGACTTCAAGCATCTCAATAAGGTCTGCCCGAAAGACCATTTTCCGCTCCCCCACATCGATCAAATTGTCGATTCAACTGCGGTTTGCGAGCGTTTGTCATTCCTTGATGCCTACTCGGGCTATCATCAGATCCGTCTGTATGGCCCCGATGAATTAAAAACAGCCTTCATCACCCCATTCGGGTGCTTCTCCTACATCACTATGCCATTTGGTTTGAAGAATGCAGGAGCAACCTTTATGCGCATGATCCAAAAATGCCTCCTCGACCATATCGGTCGGAATGTGGAGGCATATATGGATGATATCGTAGTCAAGTCACGCAAAGGTTCCGACCTGCTGACTGACTTGGCAGAAACATTCGCCAACCTTCGTAGGTACGATATCAGGCTCAACCCAGCCAAGTGTTCATTCTGCGTTCCCAGCGAAAAGTTACTCGGTTTCTTCGTTTCCGAACGAGGGATCGATGTCAACCCCGAAAAGATCAGGACCATCGTCCGAATGGAGCGGCCGGTCAGAATACACGATGTTCAAAGACTCACAGGTTGCCTAGCGGCTTTGAGCAGGTTTATCAGTCGACTCGGCGAGAAGGCACTTCCTCTGTACCGACTCATGAAGAAATCAGATACTTTCGAGTGGACAGACGAAGCCCAAATCGCATTCGACGACCTCAAAGTCCTACTTTCCACCCAGCCGGTTCTTACTGCTCCGCTCAGTACAGAACCTCTTCTTCTTTACATCGCGGCTACAAATCAAGTCGTCAACACTGTTCTCATAGTCGAACGGGAAGAAGAAGGCAAAGCATACAAGGTTCAGCGGCCAGTGTATTATGTCTCCAAAGTCCTGACTCCTTCCAAGCAGAGGTATCCCCATTATCAAAAACTTATCTATGGGATTTACATGACTGCGAAGAAGGTGGCTCATTATTTTCAAGACCACTTGGTGTCCGTCCTTTCTGATGCTCCGTTGTCGGAAATCCTACACAATCGGGACGCATCGGGCCGAGTGGCGAAGTGGGCAATGGAGATGTTATACTGCGACATCAAGTTCTAGGCCAAGAAAGCTATAAAGTCTCAAGCTCTGGCTGACTTCATAGCAGAATGGGTAGAACAACACCAACTGACCCACATATACTCGGCTCATTGGACAATGTTCTTTGATGGGTCCAAGATGTTGAATGGCTCCGGCGCTGGCGTTGTGATCATATCACCAAAGGGTGACAAACTCAAGTATGTGTTGCAGATACACTTTGATTCCTCCAACAACGAGGCAGAGTATGAAGCTCTCCTTTATGGACTGCGCATGGCCATCGCACTCGGCGTCCGTCGCCTGATGGTCTATGGCGATTCGGATTTGGTGGTTAATCAAGTGATGAAGGAGTGGGACGTCAGGAACCCCACCATGACCACATACTGCAATGCAGTGAGGAAGCTCGAGAAAAAATTTGAAGGTCTGGAACTCCACCATGTTCCGCGACTGAAAAACCAAGCAGCTGATGTGTTGGCAAAATTCGGATCCACTCGGAGACCAGTCCCAAGTGATGTCTGCCTCGAGCATCTCCACCTTCCTTCAGTTAAAGAAGATCCTTTCACAGAGGAACCAGTACAACCAAAGAGCTCGACAGATTCGACTGAAGTCGAAGTCCCTGCTGTGGTTGATTTGATCATGGAAATTCTTGCTATCATCCCCGATTGGACTGTGCCGTTTATTGCATACATCCTGAGGCAAGAATTACCAGAAGACGAAGTCCAAGCCAGACAGATCGTCCGCAGGTCAAAGTCGTTCACTGTCATTGATGGCCAGTTGTACAAAGAAAGCGTTTCAGGCGTCCTTCAACGATGCATCTCCCCTGAGGAGGGACAGTTAATCCTGGAAGAAATTCACTCGGTAACCTGCGGTCATCACGCCTCCTCAAGGGCAATCATCGCCAAAGCATTCAGAGCTGGCTTCTTCTGGCTGCAGGCGAATGAAATGGCGAAAGATATGGTCGACCGATGTGAAGGCTGTCAGTTCTACTCTAACAAGTCCCACAAACCAACATCTGCGTTGAAGACAATCCCTCTTGTTTGGCCGTTTGCAGTATGGGGATTAGATACAGTCGGTCCATTCAGGACAGGCCAAGGGGGATTCACACATCTGTTGGTGGCAGTCGACAAGTTCACAAAGTGGATTGAAGCCAAGCCCATCAAGAAGCTCGACGCCCTTACGACCATCAAGTTTGTCAGGGACATCATCTCCATATTCGGGGTACCTCACAACGTAATCACTGACAATGGAACAAACTTTGACTCGGACAGATTCAAAGGTTTCTGTACAGGCCAAGGTATCCGAGTGGATTTTGCATCTGTGGCGCATCCCCAAACAAACGGGCAAGCAGAGAGGGCGAATGGACTTATTCTGCAAGGTTTGAAGCCTCGACTCCTGCAAGAAGTGGGACATGCCGCCAGCGCATGGGTCACTGAGCTGCTTTCGGTACTTTGGGGTCTCTGCACAACCCCAAATAGATCTATAGGGCGATCCCCGTTCTTCCTCGTTTACGGAGCAGAGGCAGTCCTTCCGAGTGACTTGCTTCACAACGCTCCACGAGTTGAACTCTTCTCCGAAGCTGAAGCAGAGAAAGCAAGGCAAGACGGAGTGGATCTTCTAGAGGAGGAGCTTGAGATGGCACTGACTCGCTCAACCATTTATCAACAAGATCTGCGGCGCTTTCACGCGCGACACGTCGGGAGTCGTACATTCCAAGCACGCGACCTGGTGCTCCGAGCGGATCAGCAGAGACCTCACAAGTTGGCTCCCGCCTGGGAAGGACCCTTCATCATCTCCAAGGTGCTGAACAACGGAGCATATCGACTCTACAACCTCGACAGGGAAACGGACAAGCCGCGAGCATGGAACGGAGATCTCCTGAAGCGCTTCTACACGTGACAATCGACTCAAGCAATGTAAAGAACAAGTATCCTTGGAGTAATACAAAGCAGATTGAGTTTTTGCAGATTCAAAATTCCTCCGTGTTCGCAGACTCCGGTTTCAAAAAAAAAAAGAAAAAAAACTTAGCTGCGAACCAGAATCGCCTAAGTATAAACTTTCTCCGAGTATGCACTAAACGTCGCACTCGGGGACTTAGCTGCGATCCAGAATCGCCTAAGTACTAACTTTCTCCGAGTGTGCACTAAACGTCGCACTCGGGGACTTAGCTGCGATCCAGAATCGCCTAAGTACTAACTTTCTCCGAGTGTGCACTAAACGTCGCACTCGAGGACTTAGCTGCGATCCAGAATCGCCTAAGTAATAACTTTCTCCGAGTGTGCACTAAACGTCGCACTCGGGGACTTAGCTGCGATCAAGAATCGCCTAAGTACAAACTTTCTCCGAGTGTGCGCTAACCGTCGCACTCGGGGACTTAGATGCGATCCAGAATCGCCTAAGTAATAACTTTCTCCGAGTGTGCACAAAACGTCGCACTCGGGGACTTAGCTGCGATCAAGAATCGCCTAAGTACAAACTTTCTCCGAGTGTGCACTAAACGTCACACTCGGGAACTTAGCCGCGATCCAGAATCGCCTAAGTATTAACTTTCTCCGAGTGTTCACTAAACGTCGCACTCGGGGACTTGTCTGCGACCAAGAATCGCCTAAGTAGAAAGCTTCCTTCGAGTGTATCTTACAGATCCACTCGGAGGCTTAGCAGACCCTCATTGAGGCTCATGCAGATGTCAAGACAACTGACAATTACATGAGTAACACGAACCTCATTGAGGCTCATGTAGATGTCAAGACAACTGACAATTACATGAGTACCAGAACCTCATTGAGGCTCATGTAGATGTCAAGACAACTGGCAATTACATGAGTAGCACGAACCTCATTGAGGCTCATGTAGATGTCAAGACAACTGAAAATTACATGAGTACTAGAACCTCATTGAGGCTCATGTAGATGTCAAGACAACTGACAATTATATGAGTAATAACTCGCTCCGAGTACGACCTTACAGTCCCACTCGAAGACTTAGCCGCGATCACGAATCGCCTAAGTACACAATTGCCTTCGAGTGTATCCTACAGATCCACTCGGAGACTCAGCAGACCCTCAGTGAGGCTCATGCAGATGTCAAGACAACTGACAATTACATGCTCCGCATGTTTGCCATTGGCTTCACCAAGAAACGCCAAACAAAAACCACGAGCCAAAATCGTGTCAACAACTCTTTGGCAAAGGAAGAGCAAAAGATTCGATTCAAATTCAGAGTTGGTTAAAGATAGTCGGTTCGGTGTAGATCAAGCTTATCCACACCGAACCACCAATGTGACGGCCAACAGCAGTGGCCAAAGTTTGATACAAGTAACACTCGGCATACCGAGGTAAAAGTTTTCTCAAGAGTCGTCAGGACTGGCACTGGGACTGGCAGGCTCCACGAAAGTGTCGAGGTCGATCCCATCCGTGATACGAGTGGCACTCTCAAGGAAGGTCTCCATGAAATCTTCGAATCGAAGCTTCTTGGTGTTTGCGACCTGCAGCGCCTTCAGCTTCTCTTCGCGAGCCTCTTTGCAGCGCACTCGGACCAGCGACAGCGCCACGTCCGCACCACAGCGAGCAGCAGACTTCTTCCACGCCTGCACTCGGTTTGGGACGTCCTCCAGCCGAGTCATCAACCCTTCCATTTCCTGCCGGGACTCATCTTCGGGCCACAGCTCCTTGTCGATTCGGCCGACGACTTCTCTCAGTCGACCGATGAAAGGTCCCACTTTGCCCAGGCGAATGTGCGCTCGGAGCATGTCTCGATTGGCGTCCTCGCCGAGTGGAACGTTCGGAATAACCGACCGCTCAAAGTCAGCTGCTTCAGCCTCAGCGTCCATACAAAAATCTGCAAAGACAAGACGAGCAGAAAGTAAGCGCAGAATGAAATACACAGTCAAGAAGCACTTGGAAAAACAGAACTTACCACCGAGAAGCGCAATCATCTTCCTTGCCCAGTCACTGACGTACTTCTCCTGTGATATGCACCGCCTGTTCATCACCTTCATCTGCCCCATCAGCTCGGTTCTTTGTTTCCCCATTTTCTCCATTTCGGCCACCAATGCCTTGTTTGCCTCACGGGACTCCTCCAAGGACTTCTCTCGTTCAGCCAGAACACCCTTCAGACCAGCCAAGGCAAGCATTGCTGCATCCAGTTCCGCAGCAAACTGAATCTTTTCAGCCTTCACAGTGTCGTACGCCGATCCCATCTCGCAAGTCTTCTGCAAGTCAGCGCGAAGAGACGATCAGACAAATTCAGCAAGGAAAACAATAAAAACTCAAAGTTCTTCAGACCCCTGCCGACGCAAGCAGTCGACAGCGGTCTCGGGGACTACACCCAGTGGGTTCACTAAGAGTGACCCCACTGGCATGAAGCTCAAACAGGTCCGCCCTATTGAGATACATAACAAAAACAAGCCTATGAGGCTACTACTACCCGACCTGAGTAAAATTACTCTCGGGGACTAATCCAGTAGGTGCACTCGGAGTCCCCCCACTGGTAACATTCCAACAGATTAGTTTTGATCTGATCAACTTAAAGAAAATGTATATAAAGACAACTGCCGGTGCAAGCACTCGACAGAAGTCTCGGGGACTACACCCACTGGGTTCACTAAGAGTGAACCCACTACAAAATAATCATCCTGCATCCGAGTATATTGCTTAAACACCTAGTGGGTTACAAGGGGAAAGCAAATACTTACTAGCCCACTTACTCAGATATCGTCCCGGAGTTCCAAGCTTCGCTTGTATACAGACACGATGGAGTCGTACGCTCTCTTGGCATCACCTGCCATCAACTCCGCCTGCACCATGGCCCCCTTGGCAGCTCCCACCTGATCTTCCGGAAGGCATCGGGCGTCGAACTGGACGGTCGACGGACCTGGCACCACAAGAGACTCCTTGGGCATCCCAAGTCCTGCTCCAGTCGGTTCAGCAATGATGAGCGCTGTGTCAATCGACGACATCGTCTCGATTGGCGGCGCGTCCATGGCGGGAGTAGTAACAGACGGAACAGCCTCAAGGACAGGCGCCGCAGCTTGCTCGGACCTCTTCTGATTGTCGTCCTCCACATGGATCACCTCTGAAGGAAGCCTGACCAAACGACGTGAGACCACAGGAAAAAGGACAAGACCAAAGACAGAATTCGTGAAACAATAATGTAAGCTCTCGGAGTCGCCACGACGTACCTTGCTGGGATGTGACAACGTTTTCCGTATCCATGGGATCGTCCCCCTGGCATGGCAGAGAAGTGGCGGAGGTGGCAGCTCTGTCGAGTAAAATTCACTCGACCAATAAGAATGAGTTCAATCAAATACTGGAAGAAGATATAGGAACAATACACTTACGCTGAGGCGACGGGAACGGCGATCCTCATCCGCGGCAAAGCCTTCCGAGGCTTGGATCCACTCGGTTTGGCCACCTTAGAGGGCTGGCCCGCGGGCTCAGCAGCAGAGTCTCTGGTCCTCTTTGTGCTCCGAGCACTCGGAACCACGGGAGAAGCTGGCAAGGCACTCGGAACCATATGAGGAGCTGGCGGGGCACTCGAAGCCGCTGGAGGAGCCGACGGAGCCGCGGGTTCGTGGCGGCGTTAAGTTCGAGGCTCTGGTGGTGGGGGTCGCGAGTTCTGTTCCTCATCTTCTCCCTCTTCTTCTTCGGACTCCTCCTCCGTCTCCCCACTGTCGGAGACGTACTCGACGCTCTCCACGCTGCCCTCCTGGATGCCTTCCTCTTCCTTAGCCGGATTCCCGTTCGAGACGGGAGAAAACCAGTTGGTCCACGCCTGCACGAGATACAGTCGACAACATCAGACGTCAGACAGTGATACAGGAAAAAGCGATAAATCTAAGACAATTGTGTGCACTCGACAAGTTATACTCACCTCATTCGGAGGAGGGTTGTACGCGCGGAAGGGCTTCACTCGCCGGGCTCCTCTGGGGTTGTCGCAGGCGTCTGTGATGTTGCGGACCCACGACGTCACAAGCTCCCCGGTCACGCACTCGGGGTTAGTCCGAGTGGAGTCCTCAGGCCCCGAGTAGTGCCACATGGCGTGGTGTCGAGCTTGCAAAGGCTGGATACGCCGACCCAGAAAAATCTCCAGCAAATCTATGCCAGTGACTCCCTTTCGGACGACCTCTACCAGCGCATCGACCAGAGGCTGGATCTAAATCTTCTCCATCTTCGTGAGCGCAAGCTGCCTAGGCGGAGCCGGACGGTCTAGGCCAAAAGGTGGCAGTGTAGTCGCGGCATTCGGACACGCAACGTCCTGGCAGTAGAACCAAGTCGAATGCCAGTTCCTAACAGATTCAGACAACTGAAGGGCGGGATAGCTACTTTTACTTTTCTGTTGGAAGCCTAAGCCTCTGCAGAGCTGGAGGAGGTGAGTTTTGTCGTCCGACTGGCTAAGTCTTTTGATGGTTTGAGATCTAGCAGACAAGATGTGCTTGAAGAGCCCCCAAAGGGGAGGACAACCGATAAAACACTCGCACAGCACGACGAAGGCAGAGAGATGAGCTATTGCGTTGGGAGGAAAATGGTGGAGCTGCGCCCCGAAGTGGTTCATTATACCTCTGAAGAAGGGATGAGGAGGCAGAGAGAAGCCTCGGTACACGTGACTGAGCAGCAGGACGCGCTCCCCCTCCTGGGGCGCCGGCTCCGTCTCGCCCTCTGCCGGCAGCCTCCACGTCTTGTGCTCGATCATGCCTTGCGCCACCAGCTCCAACATGTCCGCCACCGTCACCATGGAGGGGAGGAAATCCCCCTGGATCCAACCCGCCGGCAGTGCTCGCTGCCGCCGCTGAGCAGGAGCCGCCGCTTTCTTCTTCTTCCGCGCCTCGAGCTTGCTCGTCTGCCCCTTCGTCATGGTGGAGGCTGCAGATCCGCGGGGGAGGAGGGGACGGAAGGAGCTTGGGATGCGCAGGAGGTCACGAGAGAAGCGGGGCAAGTGCGAGTTATCAGGCGAGTGCAACGAAAAACCCTCGCTGAAGAGGTTTAAATAAGGTTCCGACTGGGTCACTAGCAGGTGGCCCCGAAATCTTATCCCCCAACCGGTCGCTGCGATATTAGTGGAGGAGATGAAGGCACGGAAATCAAGGCGGCAGATACTACTCGATTACGATGTCGTCATCCCCGCCGAGCGCGCGACAACTGAAATTTGAGGATCCCAGAAAATCCGCCGCTGTCAGTTGACTGGTCACGTCAAAAGATTCCACAGAAACACTCGGTCCCTGACGGTTCGTTTCAAAAATACATCCACTCGGATCACTGGTCAAGAGGATAAAATGGATCAAGGCAAACAACACCAAAGTCGCATCCATACCAGTCGGATCCGTACTCCAAGCATCGCTTCGTCGTTCCAACCCCAATCCATTCGGGGACTAATGATGGGGTTATAGTCCTAGGGTAGGGTCATAGGCCCGCCCAATGGGTCCTACCCAAGGACTACCCTTCATAAGGGATAAGGCCCTTAGTCAGTTCCAACTGAATTACGGACTTCCCATCATCCAGTCGGTGACAATTTCTACATCATCCAGTCGGAGATGAGCATTCGGAGCATATCAAACTTACCGACTGGATTCCACTCTGTACATCGTAGCCCCCCTGGAGGGCAACGGTCATACGTTTCCATGTACCTTTATTAGCATTTAAGACATACGTTACCTGTAACGTATGCAGTTATTCGCCACTACTCCACCCCTGTGCACCGAACCGTTATGAAGGGTAGCGCACTCTATATAAGCCGCCCTTCCCCATTGGTGCAAGGGTTAGCAATTCATTGTAATCCATATTACACTCGACATCAAGCTCCAAGAGCACTGAGACGTAGGGCTTTTACCTCCACCGTAGAGGGGCCTGAACTCATACAACCTCGCCGTAGCTAAGGCTCTGCCCATCCTTTCGTACCCTACACATCTACTGTCAGACTTATACACACGACACTCAACCAAACCTCGTCTACTAGGAGCATAGCATAATAACGTCCCGGTCAAGGTAACAAGGGGGTGGGTGCCTACCACATGATACTACATCAAGATCCAAAATTTCCAAGTACCTAGTTTGCATGCAATTGGGTGAAGAAAGGTAGAACTACAATGCATATAAAACATAGGTAATAATATGATCAACGTGACTTGCCTGGTGAGGTTGATGGAGAAGAATTATCGTTCTCGAGAAATAACTTGGTAGAACTATTCGTCACTCTCCGATGAAATCTATATAATCAAACATAGTATTCACATAAGCACTCACACTAGAAATCATCCTAGCAATCAAATAACAAACAATAATAAAAGTTTATGCAATCAAAACAATAAGAAAGATCGAATAAGAATCCAAAGGGAACTTCAAAGAAAGCTAGGGAGTCTTCTACTACAACATTCACAAAAATAGTTTTTGTCTAACAGAAAATAAAATACTAAAATAATAGAGAATAAATTATAAATTTAACTAAGATAAAATAAAGTATTTTTCATAAAACTATTTTGAAAGTATTTTCAAATGGGAGTAAACTAGTAGGGAAATCAATTGCAAGTTATTAGAAAACTAGAATAGATTTCGTGATAACAAATAAAAATAAAAATTTTGTTTTTGTTGAAAACCTACTGTTATCTAACAGAAAACAAAATATAGCCTTTCTCAAATATAAAATAAACTAATTTAAAAACAAATATAGAAAAAGAAATAGCTATAATCCTAAAAGAACTAAAACATAATCTGTTTTAGTAAAAACCCCAAGTAAATATATTTAAAAAAAATAGAAACTTAAACTACTGAAATATATGATCAATAGGAAACAGTAGCAAAAAGATCTAATTTAAAAGCTATTTTTAAACTCCCGGTATAAGCAAAACAAGATTTAAATCAAATCTGATCTAATTCGAATTTTCTAAATCCAAACATAGACAAATTATATATTTTCGGAAACTACAAGAAATTTGTGATCTAACGCAAAACGAATCACCTAATTTGGAGTTATAGACTAATAGATATGAATTTTCTAAGTTTGCACTTTTCTGAAAAAGCTGCAATACGGGATTTCATGGATCTCACCGGAGTTAGTCACCGGAGTTGGAGAAGACAGCGGGAAGGTTGCTCCGGTGGCCGGCCGAAGCGGTGGAGGGGTCCAGGCGATGGAGGAGGGCTCGGGCCGAAGGTTGGTGGTGTCGGTGGGGCGTGGGGGCGACGGGAGGGAGCAGTAAGAGCTCCAGCGAGTTCCTGTTGGAGGCGAACTCCGGCGAGGTGGGGGCTGCGTTCCGACGAGGAGAGGGGCTGGGCTACGGGGAAAATGGGGAGAGGAGGTAGAGGGGAGTATTTATAGGGGCTCAGGGTGCTCAGAGAAGGAAGGAGCAAGGAGATCGGGAAGGTGGAGATTCCTCTCACCATGGCTATGGAAGTTCCTCGGAACCCGAGGAAGGAGACACACGAAGAAGAAAGGTGTTGTCGGGCCAAACTTTGGAAATGTCTTAATGGGCCAGTGATCTATTTCCATTTAAAAGAGATATCTTTCCTATTTTCAAAAACCGGAAAGTAAACGATAAAAGGGAAACCAAATAAATTCGGAATATAGAGTTTCTATATACTAAAATTATCAGAAAAATAAAATCTAAATGATGGACATTTTTCCACGGCCAAAATAAAATTTTTTAAAAAATGTTTTTTCAGAAAATCCCTAAATGCTTTATTTCTTTTTGCAAATATTTTCTCAATTAAATTTTGGTTTTCTTGGCTCAAAATATTTCAATGAATGCCCGTGGTTTTGGGGGGTCATGTTCCTCCTCTCTTTCTTGCTTGGCAATAATTTATTCCCGGCATTTCCTGAGTGGAGAAAAATAGAATTGCAAAACAAAAATCGAAAGAAAATTCAAATGCCACCTTCATTCAAATTCTTTATAGTTGAAGAAGTCATGCTATCTCCTCTCGCTGGTTCTAAAAAGATGAATTTAAATTCGCAGGAAACGGGGAAAGTCATTTTATTCCCTCTCATTCAAAAGTTTTTTTTTAAGTTTCAAACTTCACTCAAGTTTCAATCACTCAAACAAACAAACAATCAATCTAATAATTATATTACATTCCAAAATTTGGGATGTTACAAACCTACCACACTTAAAATGAATCTCGTCCTCGAGATTCGAAGAGGCTAGAAAGAAAGGTTAGGGTTTGGGGGTCTTCTAACAAATCCAATCTCCTGCAAGGTGGGATGCTACCACACTTAAAATGAAGATTACTAGTCCCTTAAAACTTTAGAAATCCTCTGGGGTCTTGGCATCTGACTCCTCATATTCTTCATACTAACTCCTTTGGTGATGCATCTTTCATTACATTCATAACGTTTCCATCAAAATCGAGGGTTCTTCTGTTGATATAAGTTTCTTCCACCACTAAGTCTCCTTAACTGACAGTATCGTGGTCGATTCTAAATAATGTATCGATGATTCTCATGGTGGTCTACGATTTGTGGTTATCCTGCAGAGAGAGGGGTCTTGGCTTCATCCTCACAGTAAAATTTCCTACGCGTGATAATAATTGCCATGTACATGGGCTTTTCTTATACCATTCTAAGGCTTAAACAAAAGCTTCAAAGAGCGTCGTCTCTCACTATGGGTAAGTCTCTCACATTTACAATTCCAAATAGCAAGAGAATGATAAGAGTAAGTTGTCATGGTGATCAATCCATTCCACACGTAAATCATTACTCTGTATAAGGTTTAGTGAATCTCGTATTCTAACACTTGGGCATCCTCACAAGCATTGCAAAATTTCTCTTGTCCACGAATGAAGTTCGGATAATCCACTGATTCTACAAGCTGAACAAAACATCTATCATAACTTCACAACTCTCAGGTTTTTCGTATGCTTGGGTAACCATCATATAATAATAATCCTCCGACTTGTTTTTGGTACACACTCCACTCTGTGGGATACTATTCTTTTTCCATGGGTGTGTTTACCATAAAAAGTTATTGCTTCATCCATAAATGATATTCATTTCATATTCAATCCTTTATTACAGTCTTTAATTTCTTCTCAGAAACTCTAATTCAAAAGTACTTTATTACAAATGCTGCCATCCACATTGTTCGGTATGGTCAAGCATTTCTGCCAACTTTATTCATTTGTCTCCCTTGGAAATAATTTAGTCCCACTGGAACTTTCCGTGGTGCTCCTTGAAATCATCCATCTTTTGCTTTCTCATGGTGGCCCTGAGCTTCATCTCCGCATGCACTTCACTTAGGTATTCCTGGGTGTGACGGAGTCTTGCTTCAAGTATTTCTCCAATCTGACGTATGGTTTCCATGGAAGCTTCACGAACAGCATCAAAGAAGGTTGCTCGTGGTACACGTGAAACGAAAAAGTATTGCCCCATAGTCTTTGGACAAACCCCTTTCACATGGTGGAGGTGTACTTCCACATACCAAAATTCGACTCCATTTTCCATGAACGGGTAGCCTTTGTAGACTGCATCTCCTTCAAGATGAATGTGCTTCATCATGTCATTCAGGAATTTTGGGGAATCATGATCACTAGTCAGGGTCATGATCGTTTCTCGGCCCTTGAGGAAGGACTCGTAGAGGGTTGTCATGTACAAGTGTCAGAGAATAGGTGCTCAGAGGAATGTACGTGTCTCCTTGGTAATCATGGTACATTCCTACTCAGTGGATCCTGTGGGTTTACCGATTACTACCACACTCAAAATGAATTATGCTCATGCCTGCATAGACCATATTTTCTCATATCCTCATAAATGTTCAGAGATCTTTGTTCATAGAGAAACAACGCATACAGTTTCAACATAGGAAATCATGAAACAATAAATTTATTGATTCATGAAGTTATTACAATCTCTGAGTCTTCTATTACAAAATTCGTCTCCATAATCTCATGAAAAACAAGAGTGCTTCAGGTTACACTTATTGCCACTATCAAAACTTAACTACTCCATTTTAGCTTTCTTCCCATGTGGACAAGCACTAGCATAATGTCCTGCTTCCTTGCAACGAAAACAAATGAGTTCCAACAAGTCTCGGGGCTTCTTGGTGTTTGCTTTTGTCCCTTGGGTTTCCTGCTTCCTTCTTGGGCACATATTGTTGTAGTGGCCCAATTCCTTAAAGTTGAAACATCTGATATGACTCAGGTCTTTATGCGTCGGGATTTGACTGTGGCTGGTGTACTTTCTCTTCTTTCCGGACTCCTTCATTCTGGCCAGTTCTTCTATTTCAAGTGGATCCAACCCTACTTTTTTCGTCGGGAAGTTTCCCACACACTCTTGGCTTTTCTTCATGCACTCCTGTGAAAAATGTCCTTCCTCTCCACATGAGTAACAGGCATTGGAGACAAATCTGGTTAGGCTCTGTCCATCAGGGTCTCCAATATTTTCCTTCATCACATGTTCTTCTAACATCTTCTTCGTGAGTGTTTCCTCCATTGCTTCTTTCTGCCGCTTGACAACTTGTTGCACCTTGGGGTAAATGTAACACTGGGCTGGGTAGTGGGTGGTTCCTTCACACAAGAAACAAGTCACCTGACTTGTTGGGCATTCCTCCGCTGGGTGATTCTCTTCACAATGAGTGCATCCATCCTTGTGTTCCTCCTGGGTGTGTCCTATTTCTCCTCAGATCTTGCATGCACAAGTCTTCTTCCTCAGATTATCATAGCACTTCTGAAAAAGATGGGATCTTAACAGAGTCTTCTTGAATTCGTCCCAAGTTTTTGCTCCACTAAATCCTTGTATGGCATGATGCATTTTCCACTAGATAGCAGCACTTTGGGTAAAGTACTGAAGAGCATGTGCCACTTCATATTTCCTTGAAATCAAATTGCTCCCGAAATGGTTCTCCATGTTCTGAATCCATATTTGAGCCTCCAGTTGGGTCATTGGTCCAGAGATTACAAGTCCAGCTTCTTACGCCATCTATTGGGTCCAAGGTTTTGGGGATGATATGGGTAAGAGAGAGAGGGAGATACACACAATACAAACAATATTTTTGAGAATAGGTTTTATTTGTGGCTGTCGGAAAACACACACCAATGACGGCTCACAATTCATCGTATCTAACATGGGTATATAACAGGGGTTCGGACTTCTAATGGCCATATAAATATTGGAATGCTTCGGGGTCTTCGAATTCTTCGGGTCTTGGGAGTCTTCAATTGACGCACCTTCAATTCTTCAAATGCATGGTGAAATCCTCTTTACTTTGAAGTGGGACTGAGTTGATCCTTCATGTGGTCAAATGGGAAAGGGTGTTGTCTAACTATTTGAAGTTAGAGAGAACATTTGATGAAATCAGAAGAGATGAGAAGTAAAGGATGTTCTTGGAAATAAAATTTTAGAGAGATCCTTTCCTAAGAAATTTCCAGTTTCTAGGGTCACATCCTACAGTCAACATGTGCTCTGATACCATTTCTGTAGCGACTCGACTCAAAACGAGTCAAGCCTCTGTGTATGTGTGCCATCCCTGGATCAGTATGCTGGCACACACAGTACATCAATGTATATATCAAAGTGCAATCGCATGGAAATAGCGTAAAACTGATATATACCTTAAATATCTCAGCGGAAACAGTCAAGGGAGTGGAGTCCCAATAAACACCAACGACAAGTCGAGTGAAGACCGTAACCCTGAATCATACTCTTACTCCTCGAAGAAAGTATTTGCAACATAAGACGTTGCAGCCGCGTAGGTCAGCATATTGAATATGCCGACAAGTCACAAAAGAGAGGGTAAAAATATCATCTATACTATATGCATATATGGCAGGTGGGGCTCTAAGTGTTTAGAGGAAAGCAAAGTTTTCTCCTACAACAAAAGAGGGGCTAAAAGCAAAATATTACTACGTTGTTGGTTGTTAATGAGATGGTTCCGCCAACCAGTTCTCATACCCAAGTTATCAATATTACCCACATCATTATTAATTTGTGTTGAGAATTCCAGATGACTTCAGTTCCTTCGGCTCAAGTTGTCCATGACCGTGGACACGGCTAATCGATTAGGTTTGAGGACTCTGCAAAGTTTTGCACACGTTCCCCACAAGATTTGATCGCCTCCGAGTATGTCCTCGCACTTCAGGGTGTTTGAAGACCGGATGATAAAAACATGGTCTTTCAACGGGTCCCTGTGATCCCCTGTTGGTGCCCATCCAATCCTACTGTTCTTCTACATCTTCTAGCACCGCCTGTCCAGAGTCACCACGTTGTCCAACCAAGCCAGAGCCCATAATGACTTGTGGCTGTGCAGGTAAGCCTTGGGTCTTGAAAATATTTGTCCATCTCTTTGAGCCTGGGTGAAGCTTTCCACAAGATGTTATGGCACTTCCCCATGCATCCCGGGTCATCCACTGGTTTCTCCAGGGAGCCCATCTAAACCGTCCTTCACCCAGAGGTATATTTTGTTCTGAGGTCTTGCAAGTCTTGGAGTCTTTAGGTTTTGATTATTAAGTTCTCACAACACTCATGGTAAACACTCAACCAAACCTCGTCTACTAGGAGCATAGCATAATAACGTCCCGACCAAGGTAACAAGGGGGTGGGTGCCTACCACATGATACTACATCAAGATCAAAAATTTCCAAGTACCTACTTTGCATGCAATTGGGTGAAGAAAGGTAGAACTACAATGCATATAAAACATAGGTAATAATATGATCAACATGACTTGCCTGGTGAGGTTGATGGAGAAGAATTATCGTTCTCGAGAAATAACTTGGTAGAACTATTCGACACTCTCTGATGAAATCTATATAATCAAACATAATATTCACATAAGCACTCACACTAGCAATCATCCTAGCAATCAAATAACAAACAATAATAAAAGTTGATGCAATCAAAACAATAAGAAAGATCGAATAAGAATCCAAAGGGAACTTCAAAGAAAGCTAGGGAGTCTTCTACTACAACATTCACAAAAATAGTTTTTGTCTAATAGAAAATAAAATACTAAAATAACAGAGAATAAATTATAAATTCAATTAAGATAAAATAAAGTATTTTTCATAAAACTATTTTGAAAGTATTTTCAAATGGGAGTAGACTAGTAGGGAAATCAATTGCAAGTTACTAGAATACTAGAATTGATTTCATGATAACAAATAAAAATAAAAATTTTGTTTTTGTTGAAAACCTACTGTTATCTTACAGAAAACAAAATATAAACTTTCTCAAATATAAAAGAAACTAATTTAAAAACAAATATAGAAAAAGAAATAGCTATAATCCTAAAAGAACTGAAACATAATCTGTTTTTGGTAAAAACCCCAAGTAAAAATATTTAAAAAAAATTTAAACTTAAACTAGTGAAATATATGATCAATAGGAAACAGCAGGAAAAAGAATTAATTTAAAAGCTATTTTTAAACTCCCGGTATAAGCAAAACAAGATTTAAATCAAATCTGATCTAATTCAAAATTTATAAATCCAAACATAGACAAATTATATATTCTCGGAAACTACAAGAAATTTGTGATCTAACGCAAAAAGAATCACCTAATTTGGAGTTATAGACTAATAGATATGAATTTTCTAAGTTTGCACTTTTGTGAAAAAAATTGCAATACGGGATTTCGTGGATCTCACCGGAGTTGGAGAAGACAACGGGAAGGTTGCTCCGGTGGCCGGCCGAGGCGGTGGAGGGGTCCAGGTGATGGAGGAGGGATCGGGCCGAAGGTTGGTGGCGTCGGTGGGGCGTGGGGGCGACGGGAGGGAGCAGCAAGAGCTCCGGCGAGTTCCTGTTGGAGGCGAACTCCGGCGAGGTGGGGGCTGCGTTCCGACGAGGGGAGGGGCTGGGCTACGGGGAAAATGGGGAGAGGAGGTTGAGGGGAGTATTTATAGGGGCTTGGGGTGCTCGGAGAAGGAAGGAGCAAGGAGATCAGGAAGGTGGAGATTCCTCTCACCATGGCTATGGAAGTTCATGGGAACGCGAGGAAGGAGAGAGAGGAAGAAGAAAGGTGCTGTCGGGCCACACTTTGGAAATGTCTTAATGGGCTAGTGATCTATTTCCATTTAAAAGAGATACCTTTCCTATTTTCAGAAACCGGAAAGTAAATGATAAAAGGGAAACCAAATAAATTCGGAATATAGAGTTTCTATATACTAAAATTATCAGAAAAATAAAATCTAAATGATGGACATTTTTCCACGGCCAAAATAAAAATTGCTTTATTTGTTTTTGCAAATATTTTCTCAATTAAATTTTGGTTTTCTTGGCTTAAAATATTTCAATGAATGCCCCTGGTTTTGGAGGGTCATGTTCCTCCTCTCTTTCTTCCTTGGCAAGAATTTATTCCCGGCATTTCCTAAGTGGAGAAAAATAGAATTGCAAAACAAAAATCGAAAGAAAATTCAAATGCCACCTTCATTCAAATTCTTTATAGTTGAAGAAGTCATGCTATCTCCTCTTGCTGGTTCTAAAAAGATGAATTTAAATTCGCAGGAAACGGGGAAAGTCATTTTATTCCCTCTCATTCAAATGTTTTTTTAAAGTTTCAAACTTCACTCAAGTTTCAATCACTCAAAGAAAACAAACAATCAATCTAATAATTATATTATATTCCAAAATATGGGATGTTACAGAACAACACTCTAGCACCGGTCCACCCACATATCAAATTATCAACGTAGAGAACATGAATCGACTAAACATGATAAACGTGACTAGACTGCAATTCCCATGTGTCCTCGAGAATACTTTTCTTTATATAAGAGAACTTTACGGATTTTCCTTTGCTATAAAAAGGATTGGGCCACCTTGTTGTACCTTTTTACTATTGTTACTTGTTACTTGTTATGCATTACCTTGCTGCAAAACTATCTATCATTGTTACTTGCATCACTTACGATAATACCTTGCTGAAAACCACTTGTCATTTCCTTATTATCCATGTTGGATTTGACACTTACTCATCGAAAGGACTATGATTGATCCCCTATACTTGTGGGCCATCAAGACTCTTTTATGGCGCCGTTGTCGGGGAGTGAAGCGCCTCTGGTAAGTGGAATTTGGCAAGGTAGCGTTTTTGCTACGTGCTGAAATTTGTTGTTGCTTGTTACTATGGATGATAATCCTTTGAGGGGCTTGTTTGCGGTATCTTCACCTTAACCAGTAATGTAAAAATCTGTTGCTCAATCTACTAAACCTACTGAAAATATTTACTATAAAATTCCTTCGGGTATGTTAGAGAAATTGCTAGCTAATCCTTATGCACGAGATGGAACAACTCATCTTGATTTGCACATGATATACAGGTTTATCCGAAGATAGAGTTAAGAAGAAGGTATTCCCTTGATATTTGTAGGGAAATGCATTGATGTGGTACAGGCTATTGGATGATGCTGGAACATGGGATTGGAATCGATTGAAGCTCGAATTTCGTCAAAAGTTTTAGCCTATGCATCTGGTAGATCGTGATCGGAATTATATATATATATTTTGGTCTTACGAAGGAGAAAGTTACACTCAAAACTACGGTGCACACATGCCCCAATCATGAGCTATTGAGAAAAGTAATTATACAAAACTTTTGTGGTCGACTTTCTTATGATAATTGATCAATGTTGGATTCTTCTTCTACTGGTTCCTTTATGAAGAAAACTACTGAATTCAAATGGGATCTTCTGGAAGTAATTAAACGCAACTCTAAAGATTGGGATCTCGACAAAGGTAAAGAGTCAGGTATAAAGCTTTAGTTTGATTGTGCTAAGTCTTTTATGGAAACCTATGCTTTTTATAAGTTTAGTAATAAACATGGACTTGACTCTCAGATAGTAGCTTCCTTTTGTGAATCATTTGCTACTCATATTGATCTCCCTAGTGGTTTAAATTCCACCTACTAAAGAATTTTCAGAGGAACCTGTTATAGTTCAAGATGAAACAATTATCTATAATGGTGACCGGTTGTGCCTACTGCTTACATTAAAACCCCACCTTTTCCTTTTATAATTAATGAACATGGTAAGCCTAAAGAAATATTAGAACACCTAAACCATCTGAACAAATAAATGTAGAACCTAATATTGTTATGGTTAAGGATCTCTTGGTTGATAACATTGATGGGTATGTTATTTACTTCTATGATGAGGCTCCTAGTATTGCAAAACCTGTTAGAAATGAACAAGATTTGTTAGATAAAAATAAACCAGTGGTTGGCATAACTGTTGTATCTGTTAAAATTGGAGATCATTGTTATCATGGTGCATGTGATGTGGGTGCTACTGTGAATGCTAGTCATTTTACTTCATATAAAGAAATCATGAATGATATATCACATTATGAGATTGAAGATATTGATGTTCATTAAACTTGCAAATAGAGATACTATTTTACCACTTGGGATCGTTCGGGATGTTGAAGTCTTGTGTGGAAAAATAAAATACCCTACTGATTTCTTAGTACTAGGTTCACTATAAGATATTTTTTGTCCCATTATATTTGGTAGACCTTTCTTGAACACTGTTAATGCAGAGATTGATTGTGTTAAAAAATATTAAGGTAAGGTTTGGTGACATACCTCATGAGTTCAATTTCTGTAAGTTTCATAGACAACCACATGGAAAGAATTGTCTAGTAAAGATGAAACTATTGGTATTGCTTCTATTGTTGTGCCTCCTACTGATCCACTAGAGAAATACTTGCTAGATCATGAAAATGATATCAATATGAATGAAAGAAACAAAATAGATGATATATTCTTTAGACAAGCTCCCATCCTTAAACATAATTTGTCTGTTGAAATTCTAGGAGATCCTCCCCCACCTAAGGGTGATCGTGTGTTTGGATTAAAAAATGCATGATACATTAAAATATGCTTACCTTGATGGAAAGAAGATATACCATGTTATTATTAGTGCTAACCTTTCAAAACATGAAGAAAAGAGATTACTCAAAACTCTGAAAAAGCACCGAGTTGCTATTGGATATACTCTTGATGATATTAAGGGCATTAGTCCCACTCTATGTTGGCACAAGATCAATATGGAACCGGATGCTAAACCCGTCGTTGATCATCAACTCTGTTAGAACCCTAAAATGAAGGAAGTGGTAAGGACTCAAATATTGAAGATTACAGAGGCAGGTACAATTTATCATATTGGTGATAGTAGATGGGTAATTCCTAGCCATTGTCTTCCTAAGAAGGAACATATAACCATTGTTCCTAATGATAAAAATGAACTTATCCCACAAAGAATTGTAACTGGTTATAAGATGGTAATTGATTTTAGGAAATAAAATGAAGCTGCTAGAAAAGATCATTACCCCTTTCATTTTATTGATCAAATTTAGAAATATTGTCTAAGTATACATATTTTTGTTTTCTTGATGGATATTCTGGTTTCTATCAAATACATGTGTCAAAAGAAGATCAAGAGAAAACTAGTTTTACTTGTCCTTTCCGAACTTATGCTTATAGACGTATGCCTTTTGGTTTATGTAATGCACCAGCTACCTTCCAAAGATGTATGAGTGCTATGTTCTCTAATTTTTGTGAAAAATATGTTGAGTTATTCATGGATGATTTTCTCCTTTTATGGGACTTCTTTTGATGATTGCTAAGCAATCTTGATCGAGTTTTGCAGATATGTGAAAAACTAATCTTGTCTTGAATTAGGAGAAGTGCCAATTTATGGTTAATTAAGGTATAGTACTTGGGGATAAATTTTCAAACGGGGTATTAAGGTAGATAAAACTAAAGTTGATACAATTGACAAACTGCTATGTCCAAAATATATTAAAGGTATACGACGTTTTCTTGGTCATATTGGCCTCTATAGAGGATTCATTAAAGATTTCTCAAAGATTTATATGCCACTAACTAATCTTCTTCAAAAATATGTTCCATTTGTTTTTATGATGATTGTGTAGAAGCCTTTGAAATACTTAAGAAAGCCTTAATTTCTGCACCTACTGTTCAACCACCTGGTTGGAACTTACCATTTTAAATTATGTGTGATGCTAGTGATTATGTTGTTGGTGTTGTTCTAGGACAAAGAGTTGATAATAAATTAAATGTTATTCATTATGCTAGTCTATCTCTAGACAATGCTCAAAAGAATCATGCTACTAGTGAGAAAGAATTTTTAGGAGTTGTGTTTGCATGTGATAAGTTTAGACCTTATATTGTTGATTCTAAAGTAACTATCCACATCGATCATGCTACTATAAAATACCTTACGGAAAAGAAAGATGCTAAACCTAAACTAATTAGGTGGGTTATTTTACTTCAAGAATTTTTGACTTGCATATTATTGATAGAAAGGGAGTTGAGAATCCTGTAGCACATAATATGTATAGGATGGAAAATGTTCTTGATGACCCACTTCCTATTGATGATAATTCTCCTAATGAGAAACTTGCCATTATAAATGCTTCTTGTAATACTCCTTGGTGTGCAGAATATGCTAATTACATTATTGCTAAATATATACCACCTAATACCACATACCAACAAAAGAAAAAGTTCTTCTTTGATTTAAGATACTACTTTTGGGATGACCCACATCTATATAAAGAAGGGGTAGATGGTGTTATTAGACGTTGTGTACCTGAGCATGAACATGAACAAATTCTATGAAAGTGTCATTCCAAGGCATACGAAGGGCACCTTTCTATATATAGAACTGCATATAAGGTATTACACTCTAGTTTTTATTGGCCTACTCTCTTCAAGGATGCACGTAAGTTTGTCATTTCTTGTGATGAATGTCAATAATTGGTAATATTGGTAGACGTTAGGAAATTCCTATGAATTATTCTCTTGTTATCGAACCATTGGATGTTTGGGGATTTGATTATAAGGTTTTCCATTTCTGTGCCCCTCATTTCTTAGTCCTCCCTAGTTTTACCCAAGTCAACTTTTTTTTGTTCACCCCCCTGATATGTCCATTATGCATCATGCTTTTATGTTGATATTTATCGCATTATGGTCTGTTATTACACATTATAGTACAATACTTATGCCTTTTCTCTCTTATTTTATAAGGTTTACATGAAGAGGGAGAATGCCGACAGCTGGAATTCTGGGCTGAAAAAGGAGCAAGTTTGAGATACCTATTGTGCACAACTCCAAAAGTCGTGAAAATCTACGAGGAATTATTTTGGATTTTATAAAAAATACTGGGTGGAAGAAGTACTGGAGGGGAGCCACCAGGAGGCCACAAGCCTGCCAGGCGCGCCCTACCCCCCTTGCCGCGCCTGGGTGGCTTGTGGGCCCCCTGTTACCCCTACAGATCCCATATTCTGCTACCAGGACGGTATCATCCCAGAAAAAATCAGAGAGGGATTTCGGGAAGAGACGCCGCCGCCACGAGGCGGAACTTGAGCAGAACCAATCTAGAGCTCCGGCAGGGCCGTCGTGCCGGGGGAAACTTCCCTCTCGGAGGGGGAAATCATCACCATCGTCATCACCAACACTCCTCTCATCGGAGGGGACTCATCTCCATCAAAATCTTCATCAGCACCATCTCATCTCCAAACCCTAGTTCATCTCTTGTAACCAATCTCCGTCTCGCGACTCTGATTGGTACTTGTAAGGTTGCTAGTTGTGTTAATAACTCTTTGTAGTTGATGCTAGTTGGATTACTCGGTGGAAGATCATATGTTCAGATCCTTAATACTATTCAATACCTCTCTGATCATGAACATAATTATTCTTTGTGAGTAGTTACGTTTGTTCCTCAGGACATGGGATAAGTCTTGCTATAAGTAGTCATGTGAATTTGGTATTCGTTCGATATTTTGATGCATTGTATGTTGTCTTTACTCGAGTGGTGTTATGTGAACATCGACTACATGACACTTCACGATTATTTGGGCCTAGAGGAAGGCATTGGGAAGTAATAAGTAGATGATGGGTTGCTAGAGTGACAGAAGCTTAAACTCTAGTTTATGCGTTGTTTCGTAAGGGGCTGATTTGGATCCACTAGTTTAATGCTATGGTTAGACTTTGTCTTAATTCTTCTTTCGTAGTTGCGGATGCTTGCAAGAGGGGTTAATCATAAGTGGGATGTTTGTCCAAGTAAGGACATCAGCCAAGCACCGGTCCACCCACATATCAAACCATCGAAGTAGCGAACGCGAATCATATGAACATGATGAAAACAAGCTTGACAGAATTCCCATGTGTCCTCGGGAACGCTTTACCTCATATAAGAGGTCGTCCAGGCTTGTCTCTTGCTACAAAAGGGATTGGGCTATCTTTCTGCACCTTTTTTACTATTGTTACTTTCTACTCGCTACGAATTATCTTATCACACAACTATTTGTTACTGATAATTTCAGTGCCTGCAGAGAATACCTTGCTGAAAACCACTTGTCATTTCATTTTTCTCCTCATTGGGTTCGGCACTCTTACTTATCAAAAGGACTACGATAGATCCCCTACACTTGTGGGTCATCAAGACTCTTTTCTGGCGCCGTTGCCGGGGAGTGAAGCGCCTTTGGTAAGTGGAATTTGGTAAGGAAACATTTATATAGTGTGCTGAAATTTATTGTCACTAGTCACTATGGAAACTAATACTTTGAGGAGCTTGTTCGTGGTATCTTCACCTCGACCGGAAGCACAAGGAGTTGCTCGTCAACCTACTGCACCTACTGAAAATATTTATTATGAAATTCCTTCGGGTATGCTAGAGACATTGTTGGCTAATCCTTTTACAGGAGATGGAACATCACATCCTGACTTGCATCTAATCTATGTGCATGAAGTTTTTGGTTTATTTAAGCTTGCAGGTCTGCCCGAGGATGAGGTCAAGAAGAAGGTCTTTCCCTTATCTTTGAGGGATAAAGCATTGACATGGTATAGGCTATGTGATGATACTGGATCATGGAACTACGACCGATTGAAATTGGAATTTCATCAAAAGTTTTATCCTATGCATCTGGTACATCATGATCGGAATTATATTTATAATTTTTGGCCTCGTGATAGAGAAAGTATCGCTCAAGCTTGGGGGAGGCTTAAGTCAATGTTATATTCATGCCCCAACCATGAGCTCTCGAGAGAAATTATTATTCATAACTTTTATGCTCGGCTTTCTCATGATAATCGCACCATGCTTAACACTTATTGTACCGGTTCTTTTATGAAGAGAGATATTGACTTCAAATGGAATTTATTGGAAAGAATTAAACGCAACTCTGAATATTGGGAGTTTTATGAAGGTAAGGAGCCAGGTATGAATCTTAAGTTCGATTGCGTTAAATCCTTCGCTGAAACAAATACTTTTAGTGATTTTAGTGCTAAACATGGTCTTGACTCTGAGATAGTAGCTTCACTATGTGAATCATTTGCTGCTCATATTAATCTCCCTAAAGATAAGTCATTTAAATATCATCCTCCCATAAAAGTCGAATGTAGTAATACCCAATCCAGTTGAAGAGAAAGTCATTGCTTATAATGATCCTATTGTTCCTAGTGCTTACATTGAGAAACCACCTTTCCCTGTTAGAATAAAGGATCATGCTAAAGCTTCAACTGTGATACGTAAGGGCTACATTAGAACACCTACACCCCCTGAGCAAATTAAAGTTTAACCTAGCATTGCTAATATCAAAGATCTCTTGTCCAGCAATGTTGATGGGCATGTTATTCACTTCTGTGAAGATGCTGCTAGAATTGCTAAACCTCATGCTAGAGACAAACATAAGCCTGTTGTCGGCATGCCTGTTGTTTCTGTGAAGATAGGAGATCATTTTTATCATGGTTTATGTGACATGGGTGCTAGTGTTAGTGCAATACCTCAATCTTTATATAATGAAATTAAAGATGAGATTGCACCTGTCGAGATGGAATCTATTGATGCTATTCATCTTGCCAATAGAGATACTATCTACCCTTTGGGAATTGTTAGAGATGTTGAAGTCTTGTGTGGTAAAACTAAGTATCCTACTGATTTTCTCGTTCTTGCTACCACACAAGATAGCTTTTGTCCCATCATATTTGGCAAACCTTTCCTCAATACTGTTAATGCTCAGATTAATTGTGAGAAACAAACTGTCGCTGTTGGCTTTGAAGGTGTGTCACATGAATTCAATTTGTCCAAGTTTGGTAGACAACCTCATGAAAAACAATTGTCTAGTAAGGATGAAATTATTGCTCTAGCTTTTATTGCTGTGCCTCCTACTGATCCTTTAGAGCAATACTTGCTTGAGCATGAAAATGATATGCATATGGATGAAAGGAATGAGATAGATAGAGTTATCTTTGAACAACATCCTATCCTTAAGAATAATTTGCCCGTTGAATTACTTGGAGATCCACCTCCACCAAAAGGTGATCCTGTGTTTGAGCTTAAACAGTTACCTGATACTCTTAAGTATGCTTATCTTGACGAAAAAGAGATATATCCTGTTATTATTAGTGCTAACCTTTCAGAGCCTGAAGAAAAGAAATTATTGAAAACTCTGAGGAAGCACCGTGCTGCTATTGGATATACTCTTGATGATCTTAAGGGCATTAGTCCCACTCTATGCCAGCATAAAATCAAAACTGATCCTAATTCCAAACCAGTTGCTGACCATCAACGAAGATTAAAACCTAAGATGAAAGAGGTGGTAAGAAAAGAAATACCAAAGCTCCTGGAAGCAGGTATTATCTATCATGTTGCTCATAGTGATTGGGTAAGTCCAGTGCACTGCGTCCCTAAGAAGGGAGGTATTACCGTTGTCCCTAATGATAAAGATGAATTTGTCCCACAAAGAATTGTTACTGGCTATAGGATGGTAATTGATTTTAGGAAATTGAATAAAGCCACTAGGAAAGATCATTACCCTTTGCCTTTTATTGACCAAATTCTAGAAAGATTGTCTAAACACACACACTTTTGCTTTCTAGATGGTTATTCTGGTTTCTCCCAAATACCTGTTGCACAATCTGATCAGGAGAAAACCACTTTTACCTGCCCTTTCGGTACCTTTGCTTATAGACGTATGCCTTTTGGTCTATGTAATGCACCTGCTACCTTGAAAAGATGTATGATGACTATATTCTCTGACTTTTATGAAAAGATTGTTGAGGTTTTCATGGATGATTTCTCCGTTTACGGATCTTCTTTTGATGATTGCTTGAGCAACCTTGATCGAGTTTTGCAGAGATGTAAAGATACCAACCTTGTCTTGAATTGGGAGAAGTGCCACTTTATGGTTAATGAAGGCATCGTCTTAGGACATAAAATTTGTGAAAGAGCTATTGAAGTCAATAAGGCTAAAGTTGATGCGATCGAGAAAATGCCATGCCCTATAGACATTAAAGGTATTAGAAGTTTCCTTGGTCATGTTGGTTTCTATAGAAGGTTCATTAAAGACTTCTCTAAGATTTCTAGGCCTCTTACCAATCTCTTGCAAAAGGATATTCCATTTGTTTTTTATGATGATTGTGAAGAAGCATTTGAAATACTTAAGAAGGCCTTGATAACTGCACCTATTGTTCAACCACCTGATTGGAACCTACCTTTTGAAATTATGTGTGATGCTAGTGATTATGCTGTTGGTGCTGTTCTAGGACAAAGAGTTGATAAGAAATTGAATGTTATTCATTATGCTAGTAAAACTCTAGACAATGCCCAAAGAAACTATGCTACTACTGAAAAAGAATTTTTAGCAGTCGTGTTTGCATGTGATAAGTTCAGATCTTACATTGTTGATTCCAAAGTTACTATTCACACTGATCATGCTGCTATTAAGTATCTCATGGAAAAGAAAGATGTTAAACCTAGACTTATCAGATGGGTTCTCTTGCTACAAGAGTTTGATTTGCATGTCGTTGAGAGGAAGGGTGCTGAGAACCCCGTAGCAGATAAGTTGTCTAGGTTGGAGAATGTTCTTGATGACCCACAACCTATTGATGATAGATTTCTTGATGAACAATTGAATGTCATCAATGCTTCACGTAGTACACCTTGGTATTCTGATTATGCAAATTATATTGTTGCTAAATATTTGCCACCTAGTTTCACATACCAACAAAAGAAGAAATTCTTCTTTGATTTGAGACATTAATTTTGGGATGATCCTCACATTAATAAAGAAGGACTAGATGGTGTTATTAGATGTTGTGTACCTAAGCATGAACAGGGACAGATCCTACAGAAGTGTTACTCCGAGGCTTACGGAGGACACCATGCGGGAGATAGAACTGCACACAAGGTATTACAATCCGGTTTTTATTGGGATACTCTCTTCAAGGATGCCCGTAAATTTGTCTTGTCTTGTGATGAATGTCAAAGAATAGGTAGTATTAGTAAACGTCAGGAAATGCCTATGAATTATTCACTTGTTATTGAACCATTTGATGTTTGGGGTTTTCATTATATGGGACCTTTTCCAAAGTCTAACGGGTATACTCATATTCTAGTTGCTGTTGATTACGTTACTAAGTGGGTAGAAGGTATCCCAACTAGTAGTGTTGATCATAACACCTCTATTAGGATGATTAAAGAAGTTATTTTCCCTAGATTTGGAGTCCCCAGATATTTGATGACTGATGGTGGTTCACATTTTATTCATGGTGCTTTCCGTAAAACGCTTGCTAAGTATGATGTCAACCATAGAATTGCATCTCCTTATCACCCTCAGTCCAGTGGTCAAGCAGAGTTAAGCAATAGAGAAATTGAACTAATTCTGCAAAAGACTGTTAATAGGTCTAGAAAGAATTGGTCTAAGAAACTTGATGCTGCACTGTGGGCTTATAGAACTGCTTATAAGAATCCCATGGGCATGTCTCCGTACAAAATGGTTTACGGTAAAGCATGTCATTTACCTCTTGAGCTAGAGCATAAGGCTTATTGGACAATCAAAGATCTCAACTTTGATTTCAAACTTGCTGGTGAGAAGAGGTTATTTGACATTAGCTCACTTGATGAATGGAGAACTCAGGCATATGAAAAGGCCAAGTTGTTTAAAGAAAAGGTTAAGAGGTGGCATGATAAAAGGATACAAAAACGTGAGTTCAATGTAGGTGATTACGCCTTGCTATACAATTCTTGTTTAAGATTTTTTGCAGGCAAGCTTCTCTCTAAATGGGAAGGTCCTTACATTGTCGAAGAAGCGTATCGTTCCGGTGCCATAAAAATCAACAACGTGGAAGGGAATTTTCCGAGAGTCGTAAATGGGCAAAGAATCAAGCATTATATCTCAGGTACTCCCATAAATGTTGAAAGCAATATTATTAATACCATAACTCCGGAGGAGTACATAAGGGATATTTATCAACCTGTTTCAGACTCCAAAAACGAAGAGGTATGTGATGCCGGTAAGTAAACCGACTCCAAAACTTTTCCAATAGCAAAAAATTAAAGTAGTCTGAAAAGCGCACGAGGAGGGGACAAGCCTGCCAGGCGCGCCCTACCCCCCTGGCCGCGTCTGGGTGGCTTGTGAGCACCTCGTGTGTCTCCCGGACTCCGTTTTCTGGTGGAATACTCCTTTCGGTCGGTAAAAATTCATTATATATACTCCCGAAAAGTATGACCCTCGTATCACGCAAATATCCTCTGTTTTCGTTTCGAGCCTGTTTCTGCCGCAGATTTAGGACAAGGATGTCGTCTCAGGAATCTGTCGGGGAGAACAATTTCCCTCAAGTCTATGAAGAAGTAAATGCTGATCTGAAAAGAATGGAGGTCATGGATGCCAAGGAAGGGCTGCTAGAAGAAACTAAGGGCAAAACTAAGGAGGATAATCCGGCGTCGGAGGAAGGGCAATCTGTGCTCAACAAGGAAGAAGCTGAGCAAGAGGATTTCCTTCAACCCTACCTCCACCTTCTATCTCCATCCTTGATCGAAGTCTTGAGGTTATGTGAAATAACTCGTGTTCTTAATACTTATCTCACCCGTGAAGTTGTTTTGCTGGAGAAACAAATCACAGAGCTCCAAAGTATAAATCGAAGATTGATGGCCCTCTTGGAATTAAAAGTCAGGACAACTTCACCACCATCACCTTCGAAGGAAGACAATTAAGCACGGGTTTGGGCAATCCCCTTGGCTTGCGCCAGGCTTGGGGGAGTTGCCCCAGTATCGTATCACCATCACATCTTTTGCCTTTACCTTTATCTTAGTTCGATCCTTTTTGGTTTTATCTTTTTCTAGTAGAATAAAGTTCTTAGTATGATCTAGGCTTGAGTTTTGCTTTGTGTTACCCCCAATGTATTCGAGTTCGTGAGTCATATAATAAAGCGTGTTTTAGTTAAGGGCCTTGTCTCATGCCATGATCTAAAGAAAAGAATAATAAAAGAACAAAAGCATGAAAGATCATGTAATGATCTTATGGGAAGTGATGGCTTCACATATAAAAGAAGGTTGATTGAAACTTGTTGTGGGTGGAAAAACGTAGACCTTGGTCATTGTTGCAATTAATAGGAAGTAATAAAGAGAGGTTCACATATAAATATATCATATTTGGCACCATCTATGATTGTGAACACTCATTAAACTATTACATGCTTAGAAGTAGATGTTGGACAAGGAAGAAAACATAATGAATTATGTTTGCTTGGTTCGGAACAATGTTATATGACTAGAGATCCCTTGCCATGTGATGCTTGCTTCCACCTCTTATCAGCCAAAACTTCCGCACTAAGTAGACATACTACTTGTGCATTGATACGTCTCCAACGTATCTATAATTTTTGATGGTTCCATGCTATTATCTTGTCAACTTTGGATGTTTTGTATGCATGAATATGCTATTTTATATCTTTTTTGGGACTAACCTATTAACTCAGTGCCAAGTGTTAGTTTCTGTTTTTTCCGTGTTTTTGACCTTTTTCAGAGAAGAATATTAAATGGAGTCCAAACAGAATAAAACCTGCGGAATGATTTTTTCCATAAAAGAAGATACGCAGGGGACTTGAGAACCAAGACAAAGGACCTCGGGGGAGGTCACAAGCCCCTTAGCCGCGGCCTGGGGGGGGGGGCGCCTAGCAGGCTTGCGCCCCCCCCCCCGTGGCTCCTTTTCCCTACTTCTTCCGCCTATAAATTCTCTAAAATCCAAAACCACCAGAGAGAGCCACGAAAAATACTTTTCCGCCGCCGCAAGCTTTTGTCTCCGCAAGATCCCATCTGGGGACCATTCTGGTGCCCTGCCGGAGGGGGGATTCGGACACGGAGGGCTTCTTCATCAACACCATTGCCTCTCCCATGATGCGTGAGTAGTTCACCGCAGACCTTCGGGTCCATAGCTAGTAGCTAGATGGCTTCTTATCTCTCTTGGATCTTCAATACAAAGTTGTCCATGATCTTCATGGAGATCTATCCGATGTAACCTTCTTTTGCGGCATGTTTGTTGAGATCCGATAAATTGTGGATTTATGATCAGATTTTCTATGAATATTATTTGAGTCTCCTCTGATCTCTTATATGCATGATTTCGTATCCTTGTAATTCTCTTCGAGTTGTGGGTTTCGTTTGGCCAACTTGATCTATAATTATTGCAATGGGAGAAGTGCTTGGTTTTGGGTTCAAACCGTGCGGTGTCCTCACCTAGTGACGGAAGCGGTAGCGAGGCACGCATCGTGTTGTTTCCATCAAGGGTAAAAAGATGGGTTTTATGTCATATTGCATGAATTTATCCCTCTACATCATGTCATCTTGCTTAAGGCGTTACTCTGTTTGTTATGAACTCAATACACTAGATGCATGCTGGATAGCGGTCGATGTGTGGAGTAATAGTAGTAGATGCAGACAGTATCGGTCTACTTGTCTCAGACGTGATGCCTATATGTATGATCATTGCCTTAGATATCATCATGACTTTGCGCGATTCTATCAATTGCTCGACAGTAATTCGTTCACCCACCGTAATACTTGCTATCATGAGAGAAGCCTCTAGTGAACACTATGGCCCCCGGGTCTACTTCACATCATATTTTCAGATCTACACTTTTACTTTGTTGCACTTTCCACCTTCAGATCTCACCTTGCAAATAATCGTGAAGGGATTGACAACCCCTTTATAGCGTTGGGTGCAAGTTTGTTTGTTTTTGCGCAGGTACATTGGTGCCTCATCTTGATACTCCTACTGGATTGATACCTTGGTTCTCAAACTGAGGGAAATACTTACTGCTACTATGCTGCATCACCCTTTCCTCTTCAAGGGAAAAACCAACGCAAGCTCAAGAGGTAGCAAGAAGAATTTTTGGCGCCGTTGCCGGGGAGGATCAAGTCAAGAATAGTCTCCCGTCAACGTGCCAATTTCTGGCGCCGTTGCCGGGGAGTATTCAAAGTGAAGCATATCCAAGTAACTATCGCAAACTCATCTCTTGCATTTACATTATTTGCCTTTTGCCTCTCGTTTTCCTCTCCCCCGCTTCTGAAAAAACAAAAATTACAAAAATATTTGCCTGTTTCGTTCGCCCTTTTCTTTCGCTTGCTTTCTGTTCGCTTGTGTGCTTGTCTGCTTGCTGAGTCACCATGACTGAAAACACCAAATTGTGTGACTTCTCGAATACTAATAATAATGATTTTATTAGTACTCCGATTGCTCCCGCCACTAGTGCGGAATCATATGAAATCAATGCCGCCTTGCTGAATCTTGTTATGAAAGAGCAATTTTCCGGCCTTCCTAGTGAAGATGCCGCATCCCATCTTAAAACCTTCATTGAGTTATGCGATATGCAGAAGAAAGATGTGGATAATGATGTGATTAAATTGAAGCTATTTCCTTTCTCATTACGAGATCGAGCAAAAACTTGGTTTTCATCTTTACCCAAAAATAGTATTGATTCTTGGAACGAGTGTAAAGATGCTTATATATCCAAGTATTTTCCACCGGCTAAGATTATCTCTCTCCGTAATGATATCATGAATTTTAAGCAACTAGATCATGAACGTGTTGCACAATCTTGGGAGAGAATGAAAATGATGATTAGAAATTGTCCCGCTCATGGCTTGAGTCTTTGGATGATTATACAAATCTTCTATGCTGGTTTGAATTTTGCTTCTAGAAATATCTTGGATTCGCCTCCGGTGGAACTTTCATGGAAATCACAGTAGGAGAAGCCACAAAACTCGTAGATAATATCATGACAAACTATTCTCAATGGCACACTGAAAGGTCACCTACTAGTAAAAAAGTGCATGCTATAGAAGAAATTAACTCTTTGAGTGCTAAGATGGATGCGTTAATGAAATTGTTTGCTAGTAAAGGTGCTCATCTAGATCCAAATGATATGCCTTTGTCTTCCTTGATTGAGAATAGCAATGAGAGTTTGGATGTTAATTTTGTTGGTAGGAATAATTTTGGCAACAACAATGCTTATAGAGGTAACTTTATTCCTAGGCCTTTTCCTAGTAATCCTTCTAATAACTTTGGCAATTCCTACAACAATGCTCATGGAAATTACAATAAATTACCCTCTGATCTTGAGAGTAATATTAAATAGTTTATCAACTCGCAAAAGATTTTCAATGCGTCCATAGAAGAAAAACTGCTCAAAATTGATGACTTGGCTAGGACCGTTGATAGAATGTCTCTTGATATTGATGCTTTGAAATTGAGATGTGCTCCTCCCAAGATTAATATGGATGAAACTTTGAAAGCTATGCCTATTTCTATGAATGAGAGTAAAGAAAGAACCGCCCAAATTCGTGCTAGACATGAATGGCTTAAAAAGGCGTGTTCTCGTGATGAGAATCACGAAGATCTTAAAGTGCTTGGTGTGACTACTATTGAATCCTTGTTTTCTAATGTCAATCCTAATGATGATGGGGCTGGATATGAATCCACTTTGGTTGAGAAATGCCCCAATGATTCAGAGTTTATTTATCTTGATGCTAAAAGCACTGAAAGTGGAGTAGAGGATATCAAAACTTTGAGTAGTAATGAAGTTACTACTTTGGATTTCAAGGAATTCAATGATGATAGTTGCTCTTTGATTGAATGTATTTCCTTGATGCAATCCATGCAAAACTCTCCACATGCATATAGCCAAAATAAGGCCTTTACCGATCATATCGTTGATGCTATGATGAAATCTCTTGAAGAGAAACTTGAGTTGGATATATCTATTCCTAGAACACTTCATGATGAGTGGGAACCTACTATCAAAATCAAGATTAAAAACTATGAATGCAATGCTTTGTGTGATTTGGGTGCTAGTGTTTCCGCTATTCTAAAGTCTTTATGTCATGTTCTAGGCTTCAATGAGATTGATGAGTGCTCTCTTAATTTGCATCTTGCGGATTCTACTATTAAGAAACCTATGGGAAGGATCAATGATGTTCTTATTATTGCAAATAGGAACTATGTACCCATATATTTCATTGTGCTTGATATTGATTGCAATCCGACATGTCCCATCATTCTTGGTAGACCTTTCCTTAGGACTATTGGTGCTGTCATCGATATGAAGGAAGGGAATATTATATTTCAATTTCCATTAAATAAGGGCATGGAACACTTTCCTAGAAAGAAAATAAGATTGCCTTATGAATCCATGATGAGGGCTGATACGTCTCAAACGTATCTATAATTTTTGATGGTTTCACGCTGTTATCTTTTCAACTTTGCATGTTTTGTTTACCTTTTATATCTTTTTTGGGACTAACTTATTAACTCAGTGCCAAGTGCCAGTTCCTGTTTTTCTGTGTTTTTGACTCTTTTCAGATCTGATTTTGGAATAGAGTCCAAACGGAATAAAATCCCCAAAATGATATTTTCCAGAACGGAAGGAGATCGGGAGGCTTGAGGGCCAAGCAAGTGGGCCCACAGGGAGCCCACAAGCCCTGTTGCCGCGGCCAGGGGGGACGCCGCGGCAACCAAGCTTGTGGCCTCCCTGACGCCCCCCTGCCCTAGGTCTTTGGCCTATAAATTCCCTAAAAATCCAGAAAAAATCAAGGCGTCCACGAAAACACTTTTCCACCGCCGCAAGCTTCCGTTTCTGCGAGATCTCATCTGGAGACCCTTCCTGGTGCCCTGCCGGAGGGGACTTTGGAGTTGGAGGGCTTCTTCATCAACATCATCGCCCCTCCAATGACTCGTGAGTAGTTCACTTCAAACCTACGGGTCCGTAGTTAGTAGCTAGATGGCTTCTTCTCTCTCTTGGATCTTCAATACAAAGTTCTCCATGATCTTCATGGAGATCTATCAGATGTAATTCTCTTTGGCGATGTATTTGTCGAGATCCGATGAATTGTGGATTTGCGATCAGATTATCTATGATATATATTTGAGTCTTCACTGATTTCTTTTTTGCATGATTTGATATCCTTGTAAGTCTCTCCGAGTCTTGGGTTTTGTTTGGCCAACTAGATCTATGATTCTTGCAATGGGAGAAGTGCTTGGTTTTTGGTTCTTACCGTGTGGTGACCTTTCCCAGTGACAGTAGGGGCAGCAAGGTACACATCATGTAGTTTCCATCAAGGGTAACAAGATGGGCTTTGTCGTAGATATGAGATTGTCCATCTACATCATGTCATCTTGCTTAAGGCGTTACTCTGTCCTTTTGGACTTAATACACTAGATGCATGCTGGATAGTAGTCGACGTGTGGAGTAATAGTAGTAGATGCAGAAAGTATCGGTCTACTTGTTTTGGACGTGATGCCTATAGATATAATCATTGCCATAGATATCGTCACGACTTTGCACAGTTCTATCAATTGCTCGACAGTAATTTGTTCACCCACCGTCTACTTGATTTCATGAGAGAAGCCACTTGCGAACACTACGGCCCTCGGGTCTATTCACACCTATCGTTTCCACTTTTGCTTTCACTTTGCTTTGTTACTTTGTTGCTTTCAGTTCTCACTTGGCAAACAATCTATAAGGGATTGACAACCCCTTCATAGCGTTGGGAGCAAGCTCTTTGTGTTTGTGCAGGCACTTGTGATACTCGTTCACTGGATTGATACCTTGGTTCTCAAAACTGAGGGAAATACTTACCACCACTGCGCTACATCACCCTTTCCGCTTCGAGGGAACACCAACGCAAGGCTCCAAGGCCGCGGGGAAATCCTTTGCATATTTGCCTAGGAAGTCCCTAAAGGCGTAGCCGTAGCAGAAGGATTCC